>NC_052152.1:197543144-197752891 GCF_902713615.1 Scyliorhinus canicula | reverse complement strand
ACCGTCCTCATTCACACTGATACCGTCCTCATTCACACTGATACCGTCCTCATTCACACTGATACCGTCCTCATTCACACTGATACCATCCTCATTATCACCGATACCGTCCTCATTCTCACTGATACCGTCCTCATTCTCACTGATACCGTCCTCATTCACACTGAATCCGTCCTCATTCTCACTGATACCGTCCTCATTCACACTGATACCGTCCTCATTCTCACTGATACCGTCCTCATTCACACTGATACCGTCCTCATTCTCACTGATACCGTCCTCATTCACATTCACACTGATACCGTCCTCATTCTCACTGATACCATCCTCATTATCACCGATACCGTCCTCATTCTCACTGATACCGTCCTCATTCTCACTGATACCGTCCTCATTCACACTGAATCCGTCCTCATTCTCACTGATACCGTCCTCATTCACACTGATACCGTCCTCATTCACACTGATACCGTCCTCATTCACACTGAATCCGTCCTCATTCTCACTGATACCGTCCTCATTCACACTGAATCCGTCCTCATTCTCACTGATACCGTCCTCATTCTCACTGATACCGTCCTCATTCTCACTGATACCGTCCTCATTCTCACTGATACCGTCCTCATTCACACTGAATCCGTCCTCATTCTCACTGATACCATCCTCATTATCACCGATACCGTCCTCATTCTCACTGATACCGTCCTCATTCTCACTGATACCGTCCTCATTCACACTGAATCCGTCCTCATTCACTCTGATACCGTCCTCATTCACACTGATACCGTCCTCATTCACACTGATACCGTCCTCATTCACACTGATACCGTCCTCATTCACACTGATACCGTCCTCATTCACACTGATACCGTCCTCATTCACACTGATACCGTCCTCATTCACACTGATACCGTCCTCATTCACACTGATACCGTCCTCATTCACACTGATACCGTCCTCATTCACATTGATACCATCCTCATTATCACCGATACCGTCCTCATTCACACTGATACCGTCCTCATTCTCACCGATACCATCCTCATTCACACTGATACCGTCCTCATTCTCACTGATACCGTCCTCATTCACATTGATACCATCCTCATTCACACTGATACTGTCCTCATTCTCACTGATACCGTCCTCATTCACATTGATACCATCCTCATTCACACTGATACCGTCCTCATTCTCACTGATACCGTCCTCATTCACACTGATACCGTCCTCATTATCACCGATACCATCCTCATTCACACTGATACCGTCCTCATTATCACCGATACCGTCCTCATTCACACTGATACCGTCCTCATTCACACTGATACCGTCCTCATTCTCACCGATACCATCCTCATTCACACTGATACCGTCCTCATTATCACCGATACCGTCCTCATTCACACTGATACCGTCCTCATTCACACTGATACCGTCCTCATTCACACTGATACCGTCCTCATTCTCACCGATAACGTCCTCATTATCACCGATACCGTCCTCATTCACACTGATACCGTCCTCATTCACACTGATACCGTCCTCATTCACACTGATACCATCCTCATTCACACTGATACCATCCTCATTCTCACTGATACCGTCCTCATTCACACTGATACCGTCCTCATTCACACTGATACCGTCCTCATTCACACTGATACCGTCCTCATTCACACTGATACCGTCCTCATTCACACTGATACCTTCCTCATTCACACTGATACCATCCTCATTCACTCTGATACCGTCCTCATTCACACTGATACCGTCCTCATTCTCACTGATACCGTCCTCATTCACACTGATACCGTCCTCATTCACACTGATACCGTCCTCATTCACACTGATACCGTCCTCATTCACACTGATACCGTCCTCATTCACACTGATACCTTCCTCATTCACACTGATACCGTCCTCATTCTCACTGATATCGTCCTCATTCTCACTGATACCGTCCTCATTCACATTCACACTGATACTGTCCTCATTCTCACTGATACCGTCCTCATTCACACTGATACCGTCCTCATCCTCATTCACACTGATACCGTCCTCATTCACACTGATACCGTCCTCATTCACTCTGATACCGTCCTCATTCTCACTGATATCGTCCTCATTCTCACTGATACCGTCCTCATTCACATTCACACTGATACTGTCCTCATTCTCACTGATACCGTCCTCATTCACACTGATACCGTCCTCATTCACTCTGATACCGTCCTCATTCACATTCTCACTGATACCATCCTCATTCTCACTGATACCATCCTCATTCTCACTGATACCGTCCTCATTCTCACTGATACCGTCCTCATTCACATAATACCGTCCTCATTCATATTCACATTGCTCTTATCCTCCTTCCTCTTCTCACTGTTCCTGTTCCCTCTCCTCTCTCACACTTCCGGACTGTTGTCCCTCTTTCCCGACATACCATATTGCACTGTCAGCACAAGCGAGGAGAGGACACACACAGCTGGCAATTCTTTGTTTCATCATCAGCAACCTTAAAAACCCATTCAATTTGCCAAACTGAGAAATGAAAATCAGATCTCATCTATTATCTGTTTATCTAGACAATTTCAAGTAATTTGCCCAGTTCCAGATTGGCCCACTTATAGCTCCGTTAATGTCATTGTTCACTGGGCATTCTCCATCTGCCCTGCAGCAGCAACCCTGCAGAAAATATTAGGTGCTCATTGATCAGTTTCACTCCAGGCTGTGTATCCGGCCTTGATCAGCCATGTCCATTAGAATTGTGGGCTCGGGCAGCACGGTGGCGCAGTGGTTAGCACTGCAGCCTCACGGCGCTGAGGCCCCAGGTTCAATCCCGGCTCTGGGTCACTGTCTGTGTGGAGTTTGCACGTTCTCCCCGTCTTTGCGTGGGTTTCGCCCCCACAACCCAAAAATGTGCAGGGTAGGTGGATTGGCCACGCTAAATTGCCCCTTAATTGGAAAAAAAATGAATTGGGTACTCTTAAATTTTTTTTTTTTTAATTTAAAAAAAAGAATTGTGGGCTGGATACTCCGTTTTGGAAAATGAAGAAATGAAATGAAAATCGCTTATTGTCACAAGTCGGCTACAAATGAAGTTACTGTGAAAAGCCCCTAGTCGCCACATTCCGGCGCCTGTTCGGGGAGGCTGGTACGGGAATTGAACCGTACTGCTGGCCTGCCTTCAAAGCCAGCGATATAGCCCTGTTCTAAACCAACCCCTGGAGACTAAGTCCCCACGCCGGCATGAAAACGGTGGTCATTTACGCCAGGAGAACTGGCGCAAAATGTTCACCAATTTCCCGTTTTGCTGGGGGCTCGCAGGGAGGCAATGTAGAGCTCGCAGCTCCAGCTCCCTGAACATTTCCTGTTCCGTGGCCGCACATACGGCCTCACGGTAGCATGGTGGTTAGCATCAATGCTTCACAGCTCCAGGGTCCCAGGTTCGATTCCCGGCTGGGTCACTGTCTGTGTGGAGTCTGCACGTCCTCCCCGTGTGTGCGTGGGTTTCCTCCGGGTGCTCCGGTTTCCTCCCACAGTCCAAAGATGTGCGGGTTAGGTGGATTGGCCATGCTAAATTGCCCGTAGTGTAAGGTTAATGGGGGGATTGTTGGGTTACGGGTATACGGGTTACGTGGGTTTAAAGTAGGGTGATCATTGCTCGGCACAACATCGAGGGCCGAAGGGCCTGTTCTGTGCTGTACTGTTCTATGTCTATACGCATGGCGGAGGCCTGCAGCGGCCGCACCGTGCTTCGTGGCGGACTCAGCCCGCGGACACGGACCACAAAAGTAGTGCCCCCATCGGCCGCCCTCGCGCCTGGACCGCCCGCCCACAGTGGCCCCCAGCCCCGAATGAAGCCAACCCTTGACTGTGGCGGCGCCGGACTGAGTCTGCAGCCGCCATGCGGGGTCCCCGGACGGTGTGAGCACGCGTAACCCACGCTGTCGGAAACTCGGCTGGTCAGGGACGGAGCATCACGGGTCGCGGAGACGGGGTGGGGGGGGGGGGGGGGGGGGGTGGGGGGGGGGGGGGGGGGGATCCAGCACCAGGTTTATAGTTACCTTTCTGGGCCATTTGACTTGTGGTTGGCTGCTGGGCCGCCTAGATCTTCAGTCCTGATTCTTGACCTAATCCAGGGTTGAGAACCAGATGCTCCATTTTAATTGAACATTAGGCCTTCTCCTACCCTCACTGGCTGACCTGCCTCGGGGAAATATTCCAGAGTCTCTTGCTGCAACCCTTCGCTGATGAATTTGGGGCGCTCTCACCCTCTGAAGCTCTCATGTTCCAGGGCCGTGCCTGCCACCCTTCTAACCGCACACTCTTCTCCCTTGGGCACACATCACCTTCTCACCCACCATAGCCTCCTTCCCTGCCCCTTAGACACGCACACGGACACATGCACACAGGCGCACGGATGGACATACAAACAGATGCACACACAGACGCACATGTGTGTATGGACGCAGACACAGACAAATACAAGGACGCACACACAGATGTGTACACTCACATGAATGCACACATAGACGAACACATGGATGCACACTCACCCCCCCCCCCTCCCCCCCCCACAGACGTACACACTCACACATACAAACATTCACACACACAAACATTCACACATATAGATACACATATTCACTCGGATACACACACAAATGCACACACATACACAGATGCACGCACAGACACACGCATTCACAGACACACACACTCACACACACACAAACACAAACATTCACACACACACATGCACAGAGGCTGGTTTAGCAGAGGGCTAAATTGCTGGCTTTGAAAGCAGACCAAGGCAGGCCAGCAGCACGGTTCAATTCCCGTACCAGCCTCCCCGAACAGGTGCCGGAATGTGGCGACTAGGGGCTTTTCACAGTAACTTCATTTGTAGCCTACTTGTGACAATAAGCGATTTCCATTTCATTTTTTGTTTCACAAACGTTGACACCACACGGACACACATACTCACAGTCACACACAGTCACACACAGAAGCACAGGCAGAAGCACGTACAGTGGTACACACGGATGCACACACAGACGCACATGAAGATGCACAGACGGAACACATGTGGATGCGCACACCCTCATACATGGATGCACATACAGACGGGCACACACATTCACACACAGATGCACACACATGGATGCATACACATGGACCCACACACAAGGGCGCACACACAGACACAGACACATGGACACAGACGCGCACACCGACACACACACTATCACACACAGAAGCACATATGGGCGGACACACAGACACACACTCTGATGCATGCAAGGACGTACACCAGGATGCGCACACAGATGCACACACAATAGCGCACACATTGATGCACACTCATACACACACATAAACATTCACACACACAGATGCACATACAACCACATACACACGCACTCACACACACAGAAAAGCACACATTTACACACACAGATACACACACTCATACACAGACACAAACACACATTCAGACGCACACACACACACCCACTATCAGAGAAGTGCATGGCACTACCTATGGCACCCTGACAGTGCCACCCAAGCACCCGCTGGACGGTGTGTTTGGCGAGGTTGCAGCATGGAGAAACATACCATTATTCAACAGCATATTGCCGGTTTGTTTGGCCTCGAGGAGCTTCTCCCCGCTGAGGCAGCACTTCGAGCTGACACTCGCCAGCAGGAAGGTTTCCTTGCGGATCGGGGCTCCATTTTGTCCAGGTACCCTGATCTTTCAAGCCCCACCCCATGTGTTTTTGACACCCCCTCACCCCTCCAACATTGGGGAGGCCCACAGGAATCCCCCCCCCCTTCGCCACCCCCTCGACTTGACAAGGCCCTTCCCGGGCCCAGCTGCTGGCAGTGCCACTCTGGCGGTGCCACCCAGGCACCCTGGCAGTGCCACTTGGACACCATAGCAGTGCCCCTGGCAGCCTTGGCAGTGCCCCTGACGCCCTGGAAGAGCCCCATGGGCACCCTGGCAGCACTCCTGGCACCCTGACAATGCCCCTGGCAACTTGGTAGTGCCCCGGAACCTTGGCAGATCCACATGGGCAGCCTGGCAGTACCTCTGGCACCCTGACTGTGCCACCCAAGCACGCTGACTGTGCCACCCAAGCACGCTGACTGTGCCACCCAAGCACGCTGACTGTGCCACCCAAGCACGCTGACTGTGCCACCCAAGCACGCTGACTGTGCCACCCAAGCATGCTGACTGTGCCACCCAAGCATGCTGACTGTGCCACCCAAGCACGCTGACTGTGCCACCCAAGCACCCTGACTGTGCCACCCAAGCACCCTGACTGTGCCACCCAAGCACCCTGACTGTGCCACCCAAGCACCCTGACTGTGCCACCCAAGCACGCTGACTGTGCCACCCAAGCACCCTGACAGTGCCACCCAAGCACCCTGACTGTGCCACCCAAGCACCCTGACTGTGCCACCCAAGCACGCTGACTGTGCCACCCAAGCACCCTGACTGTGCCACCCAAGCACGCTGACTGTGCCACCCAAGCACCCTGACAGTGCCACCCAAGCACCCTGACTGTGCCACCCAAGCACCCTGACTGTGCCACCCAAGCACGCTGACAGTGCCACCCAAGCACGCTGACTGTGCCACCCAAGCACGCTGACAGTGCCACCCAAGCACGCTGACTGTGCCACCCAAGCACCCTGACAGTGCCACCCAAGCACGCTGACAGTGCCACCCAAGCACGCTGACTGTGCCACCCAAGCACGCTGACAGTGCCACCCAAGCACGCTGACTGTGCCACCCAAGCACCCTGACAGTGCCACCCAAGCACGCTGACAGTGCCACCCAAGCACGCTGACAGTGCCACCCAAGCACGCTGACTGTGCCACCCAAGCACCCTGACAGTGCCACCCAAGCACCCTGACTGTGCCACCCAAGCACCCTGCACCCTGGCAGACTCCCTTGGCAGTGCCACACATTTTCAATTCCAAGCTGTCTAATGTTATCATTCCCTTTCTCCATCTTGGCCTACATCCCTCTAATCTTCCTTCAATCGCCTCCTTCATGCTTTAGATTATGACCAATCCAACCTTGTTGCCTTTTCTCGATGATATTCACGAACAATCTTTCCTTCCTCTACCATCCTGAAAACGTATTCGTTGCTCTCGTGTTCTCCCCGACTGACCTGCTCCGACCTTCTCCAGAACCACTTTTCGTAACTTTACAGTCTTCAGCGGCTTTTCTCAAGGTTCCCCTTTCCGCCCCGTCCGACAAGATATTCAAATCACAGTCTTGATAACTACTGTCTGAAGATCTCTACTCATCTGTCGGCTGAGCAATCCTTTCTGTTTGGGGGTTGCATCCTTTGTCTTTGCAGTTACTGCTCCGATTTCTCGGCGGCAAAGACCATCTTCTGACAAGATGCTCCTAGATACTTAAATTGCGATGCAGCACTAGCTGTTGGCCATTTGGCTCGTGCTCTCCCTCCATTATTGCTTCCAGTCTTTGTGACATTCATTTTCATTCCGTAAGCTTTCATTCATTTGACCCAAATCTGTAGGTCGCCTGTGGTGCTAACCACCAGCAATGCAATAACTATCAGAGAAGTATTTGGGCAGAGAATATTGTCTCAACATACTTTGAAGGATGAAGGGTAATTTCTTTTAAAAATTAAATTTAGAGCGCCCAATTCTTTTTTTTTTTTCAAATTAAGGGGCAATTTAGCGTGGTCAATTCACCTACCCTGCACAGGACCGCAAGAAACTTCAGAGAGGCGTGAACACAGCCCAGTCCATCACATGAATCTGCCTCCCATCCATTGACTCTGTCTACACCTCCCGCTGCCTGGGGAAAGCGGGCAGCATAATCAAAGACCCCTCCCACCCGGCTTACTCACTCTTCCAACTTCCTCCATCGGGCAGGAGATACAGAAGTCTGAGAACCAGCACGATCAGACTCAAAAACAGCTTCTTCCCCACTGTCACCAGACTCCTAAACGACCCTCTTATGGACCCTCTGTATGCTTCATCCGATGCCCGTGCTTATGTAGTTACACTGTGTACCTTGTGTTGCCCTATTCTGTATTTTCTTTGATTTCCTTTTCTTTTCATGTACTTAATGATCTGTTGAGCTGCTCGCAGAAAAATATTTTCACTGTACCTCGGTACACGTGACAATAAACAAATCCAATCCCAAAACTTTGGGCTGTGGGGGTCAGATCCAAGCAGACACGGGGAGAATTTGCAAACTCCACATTCAGGACCCGGAGCTGGGATCGAACCCGTGTCCACCGCGCCGTGAGGCAGCAGTGCTAAGCACTGCGCCACCGCGCCGGCCGTAAGGGGTACTTCTACCAGCTTGGAGTTTCATTAGCCCTGAGAGTGAGTCACAGAATCACCCCCAGCGCTGACATCTGCAGCCTTATCTTGCAAAGTCCAAAAAAAACAGACAAAGCCTTAATTCATGGCCTTACACTTAAAGTGTCCCTGGAAGGAAATTTGTAGCTTTGATAAAGAAAGATAGCGCTTAAAAAATGCAATTCTGACTCCCCTTAACCCATCAACACAGGCCTGGTATCAAAAAAGTGATCATGTTACTGGATTAGCAATCCAGGGATGTGAGTTCAAATCTCTACAGCAGCTGAGATGGGGGGTGTTGAGGGTGCGTGTGTGGGGGGGGGGGGGGGGGGGGTTGATTTAAATTCAGACTATTTAATAAAGCTGGGATTCAAAACAAGCTGGTCTCAGTCATGGTCACCACGAGGCTGCCAGATTTATAACACAAATCCCCATCTGACCTACCGCCCTCACCCAGTCACCCCGTGTAAAACTGCCCACTGAAATGGCCGAGCACTCCAGTGGGTCGTGTTCAACGAGGTGCCCCCACCACCCTTCCGAGGGCAATTAGGGATGGGGGGGGGGGGGGGGGCGATAAACGTTGACCTCCCTAGTGCTAACCACAGCCTATCAATGAATCAATGAAAGGAAAAGAAGGCCCCTAGCAGTGCTTGGTACCTTACACAATTAAGTCACCATCCCGGTCTTCCAGGCCTTTGCTCTTTAAACTAACTAAGCTGCTTGCTAAAAACAATATTCATTTGGGCCATCCACTATGCCTGAACTGAAGAATTGACTCACTTTTTTCTTTTCGCTGATATTTGTCTTTCCCTTCCCTCCCCATCTGTTCCCTCTCTCACTCTTTCTTAAGTTCAGAAGCATTTACTCACTGAAATATCTTTTCTTCCCCCCCCTCCCCACCCCCCCCGACCCCGCTCTTTGAGCGTCTGTGAAACTGACAGCGTTTTTCCCAGATGGCAATAACCAAAGGAGGGAACATTTTCTCATACCTCCACCACAAGGAAGTTTTATTCTTCACATGCTAAGCTCACTTCAAATGCAAATGGCCAAAGTTTCACTGCTCTGTTAGCATAACAATGATGAGAAAGCTGGAGACTCCAACTGGCTTTTATCGACATCATAAAAGAATTTGAGGTTCACAATATTAGAAGCCAAGGAACCAGTGGCGATTCTTCCTTTCCACCCTTGCCAGATTTAAATGAGGCCGAGGCATTGTGAAAAAGCAGCGCAACTTCAAATTAAGGTGTGCGATGGAGGGCTCCGATCTTTTATTAATGAATCTGCAACCTCCTACCCCTTCAGGGACTTTTTGTTTCCTGCTAATAATGGTTTCACAGAGCATGGCTGCTGACGGGGACAATCAGAAGTGGTTTGAAATGCTTAACCTTTGTACGGGCAAAAGAAAACCACACTTAGAGTGGAATCACAAGCAGAGTCAGCCTGTGACTGAAGTGAAATGGTACGCAGAGTATACCAAGGGCACAGGGGGTGCCGGCTGCTCTGCCCACCCAAAATAAAATGGCACAGACTTTTATCTTGCCCTTGGAAAAAAATGTGAAAGCAGGTTCGGGCTGAATGACTTACTCCACTTCTGATGTCCCTCCATTAAAATCAACGCCTGACTAAATAATAATAATAATATTTATTGTCACAAGTAGGTTCACATTAACACTGCAATGAAGTTACTGTGAAAATCCCCTCGTCGCCACATTCCGGCGTCTGTTCGGGTACACGGAGGGGGAATTCGGAATGCCCGAATTACCTGACATCACGTCTTTCGGGACTTGTGGAAGTAAACCGGAGGGAGAACGTGCAGACCCTGCACAGACAGTGCCCCAAGCCGGGAATCAAACCTGATACCCTGGCGCTGTGAAGCCATGTTGCTAACCACTGTGCTAATGTGCTGCCCCGTGACGGGAACGTTTCCGTCTGATACAGTAACCGATGCTTTCACTTTTCCCACACTGACTGACCTGCTGCATACCCTGCTCCGAGCTCAGCGTTAGGTCAGCCTTACCCAGTTGAGTAGCAGCCCCACCGCTGAGTTCGTAGCTGCTGGATGCATGTCCAGCTCCTCCAGGGCAGCCCTAAGTGTTTTGCGGGCAGCGAAGTGCTTTTACAATGCAGTCACTGTCATAACTTTAATAAAGGCGGAGGGAACCAGACGGGTAAACGTTTGTTTATAATACGTACTATGGGGGCAGCACGGTGGCTCAGTGGTTAACACTGCTGCCTCACGGCGCCGAAGTCCAAGGTTCGCTCCGGGCTCTGGGTCACTGTCCGTGTGGAGTTTGCACATTCTCCCCGTGTTTGTGTGGGTTTCGCCCCCACAACCCAAAGATGTGCAGGGTAGGCGGATTGGCCACGCTAAATTGCCCCTTAATTGGAAAAAACAAATTGGGTACTCTAAATTTTAAAAAATAAATAAAAATAATAAGCAGCTTCAGCTTGTCAAACTCTGGAGCACCAATTCCGGCTCCAGCGAATCAGACACTGGCGGGAATGGGAATTGCCCTAGATTCACATTTGGATGTCCTGAGTTACTCCCCAAATAGCGCCCCCAACAGGAATGAAAACTGCACGCAATTCAGTCCCGGCGTCAACACTTGGGAAATGATTCTCCGGAAAGATTTCTAAGTGTTGTAGCGAGCGGGTATTGCCGCGAGCTTCCCGGCGCTCAGCCCAGCGAGACCGGCAACGCTATTCAATGTTAATTGGTCCACTTAATGAGGCCTCACGGGCTACTCGCTGCAAATGAAGGCTCGCCAGCCAATTCACCGGCACCGCGCCCACCAGCCCCCCCCCACTAACAAGGTCGAGCAGCACTTAAGCTGCACTTGTTCGGCCAACCCCAGTCAGCTCGCAACAATGGCACCAAGGAGACCAGCCCCAAGATTGGGGGATGCTGACCTGGGCAGGCTCCTAGACACGGTGGAGGCCAGGAGGGATGTCCTGTTCCCCCGAAGGTCCCGGAGGGTTAGCCACAGGGCAGCCAGTGCTGCCGCGGTGAGGTGGCGGCAGCTGAACACTGAGGGCGTGACCAGGAGGACTGGCTTCCAGTGCACAAAAAAGGTCAATGACCTACACTGGGCAGCACGAGTGAGTAGACACCAATGCACCCCCCCCCCCACCCCCGGTGAGACCTGTCTTCCCCCACGGGAGCATCAACTCTGCATCCAACCCCCAACCGTCCCTCCACCCATGCCCCCCCGTTCAGCCCCTCCAACCTTCCCTTGACACCACCCTCCCACCCCAGTGAACCACGTGTGTGGCTGACGATGCCCTCTCTGTGTTTCCTCAGGAAAAGCTCTCCCATAATCACCGGGAGAGGGCCCAGAGGGCGGAGGGCTGCCTGACAAGAATCCTTACCTCCTTCAAGGAGCGGGCCCTGGCGGTGTCCGGCATGGCCGAGGTCACCCACAAGGAGGCTGGCGGACGCTGCAGAGGTGAGGAACCACCAGGCTCCACCCGGGGGACCTGTCAGACGTGAGTTGTTATTGCCTTCCCGCTGACCACATGTTCATTCCCCGCAGGTCCTCCAGCCAACGTCACCGGCCCATCCCGGGTGTCCCCCCGCCCCCCCTCTCCGGTCTCGCTGGACACCACCTTGGATGAAAGCTCCGGGGATGCCAGAGTAATAGTCACCATCCCACCCCCCCCCCACCAGCACAGACACACACACCTCGGTGAGAAATGTTAGTGGTCAGGCGTCCAGGGCACAATCTGGTGAGCTCCGCACTGCTGCTGGTGTACCACAGGTGGAGGCAGGAACCCTCAGCTGTGACAGCAGTCGGAGGTCTGCTGGAGCCAGGACCCAGCTGGGCCCCAGCCTGATGCTGAGTCTCTGGAACAGGGTTACCCGGAGCTGATGGAGACGATGGGGAGCAGCCGGGGACATTCAGAGGGATACGCCAGCAGATCCATAGCCTCTCACCCCCACAACACAAAGATGTGCAGGGTAGGTGGATTGGCCACGCTAAATGGCCCCTTCATTGAAAAAAAAGGCAGGATGGCGGGGTGTTAGTTATTTAGTTGATTTGGCTATTTTCAGCCGTGTTGGCTTGTTTTGTTTTATGGTTGTGTTTAATGTGCAAATATATAAATGCCTCAATAAAATACTTTTCAAAACAAAAATTAGAAAAAAAATTGGGTACTCTAAATTTAAAAAAAATGTTTTTAAAAATTGTTTGGAGATGGGGCTGAAGTGATGGTAATTGGTTTCTCACCATGCGAGGGCGAGGTACCGATTTTGCCTCCGGGAGCGGGCTGGTTACATCGCAAATTATTTTTTTTTTTTTTTTTATAAATTTAGATTACCCAATTATTTTTTCCAATTAAGGGGCAATTTAGTGTGGCCAATCCACCTACTCTGCACATTTTTGGGTTGTGGGGGCGAAACCCACGCAGACACGGGGAGAATGTGCAAACTCCACACGGACAGTGACCCAGAGCCGGGATCGAACCTGGGACCTCAGCGCCGTGAGGCGGTTGTGCTAACCACTAGGCCACCGTGCTGCCCTTCATCGCAAATTATTTGGCGCCTGGCGCGGTTCTCGTTTTCTGCTTCTCCCGCTATTCACCGGCCTCGTTTCACGTGAGCAAAAGCGTAACGAGGCCGGGGAATCGCGACTTAGTCTTCCAACCGTGGATCCCAAATGCTGCGTCCATAATATAATAAAAATCTTACCAGCACTTCCCATAAATATTTTACCGTTCGAAACCCGCGTGTAAATTTATCACACGGTAATTAAACCCATCAACCCTGCCTCACCGCGCCAGGGACCCGGGTTCAGTTCTGGCCTCGGATCACTGTCTGTGCGGAGTCTGCATGTTCTCCCCGTGCCTGCGTGGGTTTCCTCCGGGTGCTCCGGTTTCCTCCCACAGTCCAAAGATGTGTGGGTTACATTACAGTGTTGTGGGGATGGGGCGGGGGAGTGGGTCTAGGTAGAGTGGTCTTTTAAAAAAAATATTACACCCATCAACCTGTGGAGGCTCTACAGGCCAGAGGGTGTGGTTACATACAGCAGTTTCTATTCTAACTGTGGACATCGGAATTTATAGTCGGAATATAAAAATAGGGGCAGAACGTATTACTTTAAATGTGGAATTATCCCCAACTTCAAACCTCACTTCACCGGAAGACTACACTTGCCCTTGAAATCCATTGTGCGATGATAGGACAGGTGGACCAGTGTTTTTTAAATCAGCAAAAGCAGACAAGAAAAATGAAATTGCACTCAAACGTTACTCTTTTCTTGTAACTGATTTTTTTTAAAAAGAGAGCTAATAATCTAACCCTTGGTGGTGCAGGGGAGAGGGGTTCAGGTTTGTGTAGGGGAGAGGGGTTCGGGTTTGTATAGGGGAGAGGGGAGAGGGTTTGTGTAGGGGAGAGGGGAGAGGGTTTGTGTAGGGGAGAGGGGAGAGGGTTTGTATAGGGGAGAGGGGTTCGGGTTTGTGTAGGGGAGAGGGGTTCAGGTTTGTATAGGGGAGAGAGGAGAGGGTTTGTGTAGGGGAGAGGGTTTGTGTAGGGGAGAGGGGAGAGGGTTTGTGTAGGGGAGAGGGGTTCGGGTTTGTGTAGTGGAGAGGGTTTGTGTAGGGGAGAGGGGAGAGGGTTTGTGTAGGGGAGAGGGGTTCGGGTTTGTGTAGGGGAGAGGGTTTGTGTCGGGGAGAGGGGTTCGGGTTTGTATAGGGGAGAGGGGTTCGGGTTTGTGTAGGGGAGAGGGGTTCGGGTTTGTGTAGGGGAGAGGGGAGAGGGTTTGTGTAGGGGAGAGGGGAGAGGGTTTGTGTAGGGGAGAGGGGTTCGGGTTTGTGTAGGGGAGAGGGGTTCAGGTTTGTGTAGGGGAGAGGGGTTCAGGTTTGTATAGGGGAGAGAGGAGAGAGTTTGTGTAGGGGAGAGGGGTTCGGGTTTGTATAGGGAGAGGGGAGAGGGTTTGTGTAGGGGAGAGGGGTTCGGGTTTGTATAGGGGAGAGGGGTTCGGGTTTGTGTAGGGGAGAGGGGAGAGGGTTTGTGTAGGGGAGAGGGGTTCGGGTTTGTGTAGGGGAGAGGGGAGAGGGTTTGTGTAGGGGAGAGGGGAGAGGGTTTGTGTAGGGGAGAGGGGAGAGGGTTTGTGTAGGGGAGAGGGGTTCGGGTTTGTGTAGGGGAGAGGGGTTCGGGTTTGTATAGGGGAGAGGGTTTGTGTAGGGGAGAGGGTTTGTATAGGGGAGAGGGGAGAGGGTTTGTGTAGGGGAGAGGGTTTGTATAGGGGAGAGGGGTTCGGGTTTGTGTAGGGGAGAGGGGTTCGGGTTTGTATAGGGGAGAGGGGTTCGGGTTTGTGTAGGGGAGAGGGGTTCAGGTTTGTATAGGGGAGAGGGGTTCGGGTTTGTGTAGGGGAGAGGGGAGAGGGTTTGTAGAGGGGAGAGGGTTTGTGTAGGGGAGAGGGGAGAGGGTTTGTGTAGGGGAGAGGGGTTCGGGTTTGTGTAGGGGAGAGGGGTTCGGGTTTGTGTAGGGGAGAGGGGTTCAGGTTTGTATAGGGGAGAGGGGAGAGGGTTTGTGTAGGGGAGAGGGGTTCGGGTTTGTGTAGGGGAGAGGGGAGAGGGTTTGTGTAGGGGAGAGGGGAGAGGGTTTGTGTAGGGGAGAGGGTTTGTGTAGGGGAGCAGGGTTCGGGTTTGTGTAGGGGAGAGGGGTTCGGGTTTGTGTAGGGGAGAGGGGTTCGGGTTTGTGTAGGGGAGAGGGGTTCGGGTTTGTGTAGGGGAGAGGGGTTCGGGTTTGTGTAGGGGAGAGGGGAGAGGGTTTGTGTAGGGGAGAGGGTTTGTATAGGGGAGAGGAGTTCGGGTTTGTGTAGGGGAGAGGGTTTGTGTAGGGGAGAGGGGAGAGGGTTTGTGTAGGGGAGAGGGGAGAGGGTTTGTGTAGGGGAGAGGGGTTCGGGTTTGTGTAGGGGAGGGGGGTTCGGGTTTGTGTAGGAGAGAGGGGATGGGTTTGTGTAGGGGAGAGGGGTTCGGGTTTACATAGAACATAGAACAGTACAGCACAGAACAGGCCCTTCGGCCCTCGATGTTGCGCCGAGCAATGATCACCCTACTTAGACCCACGTAACCCGTATACCCGTCACCCAACAATCCCCCCATTAACCTTACACTACGGGCAATTTAGCATGGCCAATCCACCTAACCCACCTTTGTGTAGGGGAGAGGGGTTCGGGTTTGTGTAGGGGAGAGGGGAGAGGGTTTGTGTAGGGGAGAGGGTTTGTATAGGGGAGAGGAGTTCGGGTTTGTGTAGGGGAGAGGGTTTGTGTAGGGGAGAGGGGAGAGGGTTTGTGTAGGGGAGAGGGGTTCGGGTTTGTGTAGGGGAGAGGGTTTGTGTAGGGGAGAGGGGTTCGGGTTTGTGTAGGGGAGAGGGGTTCGGGTTTGTGTAGGGGAGAGGGGTTTGGGTTTGTGTAGGGGAGAGGGGAGAGGGTTTGTAGAGGGGAGAGGGTTTGTGTAGGGGAGAGGCGTTTGGGTTTGTATGCAGTGCGTGAAGATGCAACCCCAGTTTTATTGTTAAATTGCTCCTATCCTCCATAAACTGTGGCTCAATCGGCAGCAGATCAAGCTCAGAATGAAGATGTCCCACTCCAGGATTTCAGAGCAACAATCTAGCTCGATATTCCAGAGCATCACTGAAGGCTGCTGCTGATGTTAGACTGAGGGTTGCTCTGCCCTTATGCATAGGTCCCATGGAATGATACTGCAGGGGAGTGAGCCCTGGTTCCCTGGTCAATGTTTGCCCCTCATTCGATATCTCAAAGACTGATTATCGCATTTCTGTCCCTGGGCTCTTTCTGTGCCCAGATTAGCTTCTGTTTTTCCGTTACAATGTGACAACGCGACAAAACCTCCACCCCAGCCACATTTTCAGGCTGCAAAGTGCCCGCCGACTGTCTTGTGGTTGTGAAAGGTGTTATATTAATTAATAGGCAAGTCTTCCTTTTTTTCAAGAGATTCTGATTCTAAAAGACTCTAATGATACGTCCGGCTTTAGACAAAGGATTGAAGAGGGATGCCGATCTGTGGAAAATAGGAATCCTGATGATGCGACTGTCTAGTTCTACCTCGAATTGCAACTTAGGCATACGAACTGGGGGACAGGGGGGAGAGAGAGAGAGGAAGGGGGGGGGGGGGTCTGTAGTAGGGGCTCACAATCTCAGGATTTGGGGTGGGCCATTTAGCACCTTCTTCACTCAGAATGTGGTGAACCTATGCAATTGCCCCCTTCAGTAGGCTTTGGAGGTCAAGTCACCGAATGTATTGAAGAAGGAAATAGATTTCCAGACTAAAGGCGCCAAGGGGTATGGGAAGAGCGTTAGAGTGTGATGTTGAGATAGAGGAGCGGCCATGATCATATTGAATGGTGGAGCAGAGTGGAAGGGCTGAATGGCCTCCCCCTGCTCCTATTTTCTATGTTTTTCTTTTATACCCAATTAATTTTTTTCCAATTAAGGGGCAATTTAGCATGGCCAATCCACCTACCCTGCACATCTTTGGGTTGTGGGGGCGAAACCCCCACAAACACGGGGAGAATGTGCAAACTCCACACGGACAGTGACCCAGAGCCGGGATCGAACCTGGGACCTCGGGCCGTGAGGCAGCAGGGCTAACCCACCGCGCCACCGCGCTGCCCCCTATTTTCTATGTTAACCTCTCTTTGCATTCTTTCTCTCAATGCGAGACACCTTCAGCTGGGAAGCAGGTGAATAAGCCAATTGCGCCATGAGTCACTCTGCCACAGCCTTCATCTCCGCCCCAAGGCTAATACTGCTGATTGATGATTCAATATCGCTGACAGAAAAGATGATAAATGTGGTCCCACTTCCCTCCTACCAGGAAAATCGAGCATTCAGACCTGAAGCCAATCTCCCTTGTCTCTCCCATCTCCATCTGCAATCAGAGATCCCAGCTGTACAAATGTCCAGTCATCCCACCACAAAACAACACCAGAGTAAACCAACGTTCTCCAATCATGATGCATCTCCTGGACCGTATCCCAGCTGGACTCCTGTCCTGGAAAATCTTGGATCATTCACTGGTGACTAAGCCAAGATAATTTCATTTCAAACAGGTGTTTGACCACAGCAGCCACGATATTCTCATCGATGAACCATTCGGCAGTGGAGTCAACAAGTGCGCAGGAAAATGAAATGAATGAAATGAAATGAAATGAAAATCACTTATTGCCACGAGTAGGCTTCAATGAAGTTACTGTGAAAAGCCCCTAGTCGCCACATTCCGGTGCCTGCTCGGGGAGGCTGTTACAGGAATCGAACCGTGCTGCTGGCCTGCCTTGGTCTGCTTTCAAAGCCAACGATTTAGCCCAGTGAGCTAAACAGCCCCTATGCATGGGAAGTCACCAGAAATGGGCTGGAGTTGATACATTTTAAAATCTCTCCCCTTCTTTTTAAATCTCTTGTTGGCCTCGCCCATCCCTATCTCTGTAACCTCCTCCAGCCCCACAACCCTCCGAGATATCTATGCTCCTCCAATTCTAGTTCCTTATGAATCCCTGATTTCCTTCGTCCTGCCTGGCGGACTTCGTTCTGGAATTCCTTCCATAAACCTCTCTGAACCGCCACTGCTTTTTCCTCTTTTACACACCCCTGACCCCTGGTCAAGGGCAGCACGGTAGCATTGTGGATAGCACAATCGCTTCACAGCTCCAGGGTCCCAGGTTCGATTCCGGCTTGGGTCACTGTCTGTGCGGAGTCTGCACATCCTCCCTGTGTGTGCGTGGGTTTCCTCCGGGTGCTCCGGTTTCGTCCCACAGCCCAAAGATGTGCAGGTTAGGTGGATTGACCATGATAAATTGCCCTTGGTGTCCAAAATTGCCCTTAGTGTTGGGTGGGGTTACTGGGTTATTGGGATAGGGTGGAGGTGTTAACCTTGGGTAGGGTGCTCTTTCCAAGAGCCGGTGCAGACTCAATGGGCCGAATGGCCTCCTTCTGCACTGTAAATTCTATGAAACATTTGCTGCAGGTCGGTGTATAATATTTTTTGCCCGATGTTGCTCTTGTGAAGTGAAAGATCGTCAGAGAATCATCGGCTCCCCACAAGTGCAGAAGGAGGCCATTCGGCCCATCGAGCCTGCACTCACATTCTGAAGGAGCATCCCACCCTGGCCCACTCCCCCGCCCTATACCCAAACCCCACCTACCCTTTGGACACGCAGGGGCAATTTAGCATGGCCGGCCCACCCAACCTGCACATCTTTGGAAATGAGCAAGTTTTAGCATCACCTGGGGAGAGAGAAACCAAAGTCAATGTTTCAGGCCGATGACCTTTCATCAGAACTATCCGGAGTGCCTGGGGGATGTTTCGCTGAAACATGTTGTTAATATAGACTCGGCACCCCCACCTGGATGAACGTAACTCGTTGGGGCAGCCATGTTGCAGCAGTCACATCCTCTAACTTTAAAAAAATACATTTAGGGTACCCAATTCGTTTTTCCCAATGAAGGGGCAATTTAGCGCATCTTTGGGTTGTGGGGGGTGAGATCCACGCAGACACGGGGAGAATGTGCAAACTCCACACAGACAGTGACCCGGAGCCGGGATCGAACCCGAGATCTCGGCGCCGTGAGGCAGCAGTGCTAACTCCAGCGCCACCGTGCTGCCCCTACATGCTCTCACTTCTGAGTGAGAAGATTATGGGTTCAAATCTCTTAGAGGTTTAAACATAAATTCTGAGCTGACACCCCAGTGCAATGTGGGGCGAGTGCTGCGCTGTCAGCAATATGGCCTATCAGGTGAGAAGTTAAACTAAGATCCCTTTCTGCCACCTCAACTGGATGCAATATGTGGCAATGCTTTAAAGAAGAAGAGTAGTGGAGTTATCCTGGTGGCCTAGTCAAGATTTCACAGAATCAGAGAATCCCTACAATCCAGAAGGGGGCCATTCAGCCCATCGAATCTGCCCCAACCCTCTGAAAGAGCACCCTACGCATTACCATGTCCCCTGTAACCCCACCTTTTGGACACAAAGGGGCAATTTAGCATGGCCAATCCACCTAACCTGCACATCTTTGGACTATGTCAGGAACCCGGAGCACCCGGAGGAAACCCACGCAGTCACGGGGAGAACGTGCAAACTCCACACGGTCACCCAAGATCAAAATCAAATCCGGGATCTGGCGCTGTGAGGCAGTAGTGGTAATCACCGTGCCAGCGTGCCACCCTCAATCAAGCTACTGAAATGTTCACTGTCGCCAAATGCATTGCTGTTCGCCGTGTGTAAATCTGCTGCTGATCTGCACAGTCACATTAAACAAAACTGTTTCGAAAGTGACTATAGTTCCAAAATCCTTTGGGCAGTTCCATTGTGAAAGACGCTATATAAATGTTTTCTTTATGCACCGAAAGTCCGATGTCCATGGTTTCCATCTGTTCAGATTGTTGGGCGGGCTCTCTGTGGAAATTTCCAAACACAAGCCAATTGTCCATGGCTCAAACTTAGTTGATGGGCATGTGCTTTTTAAAAAAATAAAATATAGACCAAACTAACGCGAGTAGAGAGGCAAACTTCAGAAACTCATTCTGCAGTGTCATCTAGTGGCCACAGGCTGCACCTGCACTGTGACAGTTGACATGGCAACATTGAATGGGGCAGGTTGACATAGCAATTAAAGCGCAGCATGACGGTGGCACAGTGGTTAGCGCTGCTGCCTCACGGCGCCAAGGACCCGGGTTCAATTCAGACCCGGGTCACTGTCGATGTGGAGTTTGCATATTCTCCCCATGTCTATGTGGGTCTCACCCCCACAACCCAATGGTGTGCAGGGTACATGAATTGGCCACGTTTAAAATTGCCCCTTAAATGGACAAAAAAGGCATAGCAATGACAATAGTAATTGTTCCAATATTCAACCAACATTTTGTATGAAATGGATGGGGCGGTATAAGGCGGTGAGGAGTACTCATCCACCATCTTGTTATTCCACGTACATAACAACGAATAACTTTTTAAAAATTCGTTCATGGGACGTTGGCATCACTGGCTGAGCCAGCATTGATTGCCCATCCCTAATTGCCCTTGAGGGGTCAGTTAAGAGTCAACCACATTGCTGTGGATCTGGAGTCACATGTAGGCCAGACCGGGTAAGGACGGCAGATTTCCTTCCCTAAAGGACCAGATGGGTTTTTATGATAATCGGCAATAGTTTTTCACGGTCATCGTTAAACTTTTCATTTCGGATCTTTATTACATCCTAACCTCACTGTTATAACCTGCCTGCTTACCATTAGCTGGGGACTAATGACAATCCCACAATCCTATGGGAGTGTGAGCTTCCCCAATGAGGGGGGGGGCGGGGGGCGGAGAAATCATTAGCAGAATCCCTGCATAAATAAAGCTGGCCAGTTTGGAGTCAGCAGAGAGAGAGAGGAGTGAGCAGCAAGGGAAGTTGCTGCTGCTGTTGTATATATATATGTTATTGTAAATAAATGTTATTTCTTTGTATCCTGAAAACTTGTGCTGGATTCTTTGTGGCCCTCACAAAACTGGCGACGAGGATGGGATTATCATTAGTCCCCTGCCAATGATAAGCAGGCAGGTTATAACACTCACGATCTGCAGTGGCGGGATTTGAACCTGGCTCCCCAGAGCATTCATAGAATCATAGAATTTACAGTGCAGAAGGAGGCCATTCAGCCCATCGAGTCTGCACTGACCCTTACACCCTACTGAAGCCCACGTATCTACCCTATCCCCGTAACCCAGTAGCCCCCACTTAACATTTTTCTTTGGACACTAAGGGCAATTTATCATGGCCAATCCACCTAACCCGCACATCTTTGGACTGTGGGAGGAAACCGGAGCACCCGGAGGAAACCCACGCAGACATGGGGAGAACGTGCAGACTCTGCACAGATAGTGACCCAAGCCGGGAATTGAACCCGGGACCCTGGAGCTTTGAGGCAACTGTGCTAACTACTATGCTACCATTACTCTAGGTTTCTGGTTTACTAGTCCAAGTGACAATACCGCTATACCACCGTCCCCCCCTAACAAACTTTTCAACTGTAGCCGGAAGCATTAGTTGAAGCTGATCCTTTGCTCAGCCACACTGGCTCATTTTCTGGGCAGGATTCACAATCTTTGGCTTACCCTTCCATGCTGTCTCCTTAGCCCTGTAGAACCATCTTTATTTATTTTTTTAATATAAATTTAGAGTACCCAATTCATTTTTTCCAATTAAGGGAGCAATTTAGCGTGGCCAATCCACCCAGCCTGCACATCTTTTGGGTTGTGGGGAGAATGTGCAAACTCGCACACGGACAGTGACCCAGGGCCGGGATCCGAACCTGGGATAGTGCCTGGGATAGTTCCAACAGGTTTGTTTCGAATCACTAGTTTTCGGAGCTAGTGATTCGGAGCTCCGAAAGCTAGTGATTCGAAACAAACCTATTGGACTTTAACCTGGTGTTGTATGACTTCTTACTTGTATATACAGATAGAGGATCAACCTTCATATGTATGTTGACATCACCCAGTTTCATCATCATTCTCAACCCCCTGGCTGTCATTCTGCTCTCGAACCACACATTCCATGAAAATTTTTTAAAAGGTTGTGGATGAGACAAGAGCTTCCTGCATCTTAACGATTGGTGAAACCACAGCAACCCCATAGGGCTCCCGTCAAATTCCATCCCGTCCCCAGCTGTTCACTCACACTGCCTAATGGTATGCACGGTCCAATGTGGCCTTGAACTGAACTGCAGACATATCCAAGACTCCGGGACGCGCTGTTTCCAACCGCACAGCATTGTTTACCGCCACACTTGCCTCACTTTAACTCCACTGCATACTCTGACCCACCTTCACGACTTTTAGTCTTGACTTCTCGAGAGCTCTCTTCACCAGCCCGTCAGGCTTCCCCTTGTGCCATTTCCAACTCTTCCAGAATAAGGGGTCATTTGATTTGAAGTTTTCAAGATATTAAGGGGAACTAATAGGTGAGATACAGCGGCGCGATGGCACAGTGGTTAGCATCACTGCCTCGCAGCACCAGGAACCCAGGTTTAATTCCGGCCTTGGCTGACTGCGTGGAGTTTGCTCTTTCTCCCCGTGTCTGCGTGGGTATCCTCCGGGTGCTCCGGTTTCCTCTCACAGTCTAAAGGTGTGCAGGTTAGGTGGATTGGCCATGTTAAATTGCCTTTACTGTGCAAAGGTTTTGCAGGTTAGGTGGGGTTATGTGAATAGGGCGAGGGAATGGGCCTAGCTAGGGTGGTCTTTCAAAGGGTTAGTGCTGACTCGATAGGCCGAATGGCCTCATTCTGCACCATAGGGATTCTCTGAATTTCTGTTGATCGGTGAGTCTAAAACTGAGGGCCATAGTCGAAAATATAGGGCGCGATTGAACTAAATGGGAACAAAGTCCCATAGCGAGCGCGTTGAGCCGCATGTTTCCCGGGACTTACAGCACCGAGAAACGCCCTGATAGATAGGGAGCCTGAGCGAGGAGCGTCAAACGAGGCCGCACATAACCCCGCTTACTGCTCGCCGGAACTCCTCAGTGCAGCGAGACATTGTGACGTTACTTTTAATCCGAGATGGCACTGCCAGGGTGCCACCCTGCCCAGAGAGCAAGCACCTGGGGGCCTCTGATCCCTGGAAACGCCCCCCCCCCCCCCCCACGAGTCCCATTCCATCAGCTCCCTGTTTGTGGAGAAGGCGCTCAAGGCAAAGGGGATAGATCCCAAATCCTCGGGTGTTTCAGAAAACTGCATATTAAACGGAGAGTGGAGGATGGCATGGTGGCGCAGTGGTTAGCACTGGGACTGCGGCGCTGAGGACCCGGGTTCAAATCCCGGCTCTGGGTCACTGTCCGTGTGGAGTTTGCACATTCTCCCCGTGTCTGTGTGGGTTTTACCCCCACAACCCAAAGATGTGCTGGGTAGGTGGATTGGCCACACTAAATTACCCCTTAATTGGAAAAAATAATTGGGTACTCTAAATTTTTTTAAAAGATAGACTAGTTACCTCGCTCTAATATGCAGATTTATCAAAAAGTGATCATCGCGACAACTCCCGAGATCATGGCATTGTGAGCCGGGTAGATCCCGGGAGCGAGGCCTCCATCGGCCACGTTACACCGTGGTGCACTGCATTTCGGGTGCAACGTGGCCATTCAATCACGGCCATAGTGTCACAAGGAGGAGAGAGAGGCAGAAATGATTGATGAGGTAATGTTGATCTTAGGGGATAGGGCTGTAAAATTAAAATTGGTTATGCTCAAGAGGGTTTGGAGATGCACGTGCTGTCCGGTTGAAGGACGTTACAGAGGTAGGGTTGGGCCGGGGGAGAGGAAGCAAGGCCCGGGAGGGGTTTGAAGATGAGAATGAGGTGGTGCCAATGTAGAGCAGCGAGCACAATGGTGACTGATGAAGGGGCCTTGCTGAGGTGAGGACATGGGCAGTAGCAGTGGATGCGTTCACGTTTATGGAAGGTGTATGGGCCCTCTTTGCAAAGCACCTTGGGGGCATTTTGCTGTGCTAATGATTCCATGTGAGTGCACATTGCTGTCAACATTCCCAGGGTGTGATCCAGGGAACTCCATCCTGTCAGCCCTGAGACAGTTTCCCTTTAACATGAAAAAGCACAATCTAATTGGGCTGATGAGTGAACACGACCTGAGACACAGGGCACCCAATGGAGCTGGAACACTGAGGAAGCTATTTATAAATGCGTTGAGTATCCGATAAGACTAAAATAACTGATATTTCATCTCATCGGTATTGTCTAACAGCACAACAGACAGCTAGCCACAAATGTTAAGTGTTTACTGACCATTGTGGACTGTGCCACACTTCCTGTTGTTTGATAAACACTACTTAAATGCTCAGTCATTAGCAACTCATCTACAAGCAATGTTTTTCAGACTTTGGACAAGTTATTTATCTTGACCCTGACTGAGGAAATATCCACCTTTTTAAAGCATCCTCCAGTTGAAGTGAGTGCAATGCAGATGTAGTTGACATCTGGTAATGATTGGGAGATTGAGGCCTGCGTTGCTAGCACACGTGAACTGCGAGGCCAGTTTGTTCGACTCTAATATCTTCCATCACCCTTTGGGACAGCGTGTGCTGCCCGTCACCGAGCTCCACCACCCAAAGATTGATTTATGTCGGTAATTGTGCGATGGGGGAGGAAATGCGGAAGTCACTCAGCAGGACAGGCCGCCTCGGCTAAATGGATAGCACTTCCACCTCTCCAGAGTTTCGAAGGCCGTAGGTTCAAGTCCCGCTCCTGAGACGTGATCACAGGATCCAGGCTGACACCCGAATGAAACCCTGAGGGAGTGCTGCACTGCCAGAGGGGACATCCTCCTAGTCAGACACGAAACTGAGGCCTCGTCTGCTGTCTCAGCTTGTAAAAGGTCCCGTGGCACTAAGACGTGCAGGGGAGATAACCTTGCTGATTGCTATCTAAAAATAGTCACTAATTTTTTTATTTTTTTTAAAATAAATTTAGAGTATCCAATTCATTTTTTCCAATTAAGGGGCAATTTAGTGTGGCCAATCCACCTACCCTGCACATCTTTTGGGTTGTGGGGGTGAAACCCACGCAGACACGGGGAGAATGTGCAAACTCCACACAGACAGTGACCCAGGGCCGGGATCGAACCTGGGACCTCAGCGCCGTGAGGCTGCAGGGCTAACCCACTGCGCCACCATGCTGCCCAAAATAGTCACTAATAAGTCCAATTAATAATTCAGCGGGGATTTCTTTACTCGGTGTGTGTGTGGTCAGCGTGGCATACTTATTCTATTTCAAGAAATGGTTCAGGCAAATAACCTAGATGCATTTGAAGAGAACGATAAGGAAGTAAGGTGTGGAGAGAGCGGCGTGGAGGCCTGTATGGGGTAGATACACCACCATGGCGCAGTTGGGCTGAATGGCCTGTTTCTGTAATAGCCTCTGTGGCGCAATCGGTTAGTGCGTTCGGCCGCGCGCTAATCGCAAGGTTGGTAGATCGGTCCCACTCAGGAGTGTTGCTTTTTTATTGGGCGACATAGTAGCCCAGTGGTTAGCACTGTTGCTGCACAGCGCCAGGGTCCCAGGCACGATTCCCGGCTTGGGTCCGTGCGGAGTCTACATGTTCTCCCCGTGCCTGCGGGTGCTCCGGTTTCCTCCTATAACTCTGGAAAGATGTGCTTGTTAGGGGGCCTCACGGTAGCATGGTGGTTAGCATCAATGCTTCACAGCTCCAGGGTCCCAGGTTCGATTCCTGGCTGGGTCACTGTCTGTGTGGAGTCTGCACGTTCTCCCCGTGTGTGCGTGGGTTTCCTCCGGGTGCTCCGGTTTCCTCCCACAGTCCAAAGATGTGCGGGTTAGGTGGATTGGCCATGCTAAATTGCCCGTAGTGTAAGGTTAATGGGGGGATTGTTGGGTTACGGGTATATGGGTTACGTGGGTTTAAGTAGGGTGATCATTGCTCGGCACAACATCGAGGGCCGAAGGGCCTGTTCTGTGCTGTACTGTTCTATGTTCTATGTTAGGTGAATTGGGCATTCTGAATTCTCCCTCTGTGTACCCGAACAGGCGCCGGAATGTGGCGACTTGGGGATTTTCACAATAACTTCATTGCAGTGCTAATGTAAGCCTACTTGTGACTATAAAGATTAGAAAAAGAAAAGAAAACTCTACATTGCATCACTAACAGAGTAGATCATCTGGTGCACAGTACTCTAGGCATGGTTTCACCAAAGACCTACACAAGTGCAGCAGGAATCCCTTACCCTTGTGCTCCAACACCCTTCCAATGAGGGCTAACCTCGTCTTCCTAATTGCTTGCTGGACTTTCACATTAACCTTCCAGGATTTATGCCTGAGAACAACATGTATATATTATCAAGTGAAGTTGGAATTTGAGGGCGGGTCTTTCGGGCCCTGCAGAACCTTCCGCTCTCACTGAAGTAGCCCCCTCGCAGGAGGCCTCCCAGTGACAGGGCAGGCAAACCATGTCCAAGCCCATAGATTGTGGCGGGAAGGGAAGAGGTGCAGGTTAGAGGGATTGGCCATGCTAAATTGCCCCTTAGTGTCCAGGCATGTACAGGTCAGGTTACAGGGGTAGGGCGAGGTGGGCGGGGGAGTGGACCTGGGTTGGGTGCTCTTTCGGGGGGTCGGTGCAGACTTGATGGGCCGAAAGGCCTCCTTCTGCACTGTAGGGATTCAATGATTCTATGATCCCATCGTCAGCCAATGGCTTGCCGCATCTGAGGCGGGAAACCTTCCCTGGGGCTGTGGCGGGAAAACCTGGCCTGAATCCATTAGGCCACATCCAGGCAGATGACGGAAATCCTTGTCAAAGAGGTAGGTTTTAAGGAACGTTTTAAAGTAGGAGAAAGAGAGGTGGAGAGGCCGAGGGTTTTCAGGATAGAGTTTAGGACCTAGGTAGATAAAGTCAAGGTTGCCAATGGTGGTGGAGCGATCAAAATCAGAGATACTCGAGAATCCAGAATTGGAAGAGTGCATTTATCAATGGTTGTGGAGTTGGAGAAGGTTTTTTTTTTAAATTTAGAGCACCCAATTATTTTTTTCCAATTAAGGGGCAATTTAGCATGGCCAATCCACCTATCCTGCACATCTTTGGGTTGTGGGGGTGAAACCCACACAGACACGGGGAGAATGTGCAAACTCCACACGGACAGTGACCCAGGGCCGGGATTCGAACCCGGGTCCTCAGCGCCGTAGGCAGCAATGCTAACCACTGCGCCACCGTGCTGCCCGAGTTGGAGAAGGTTAATGAGACAGGGAGTGGTGAGGCCATGGAGGGATTTGACAACAAGGGTTCTTTTTGCGTTAGGAGAATTTTAAATCCTTGTTTACCTGGGAGTTATTGTCGGGCAGCACGCAAAGGGTGATGAGTGAGCAGCACTTGGCGCGAGTAAAGGCATAAACAGCTGTGTTTTGGGATAAACTTCATGTTTCGGGAAGGTAGAAGTGTTTCGCAATAGGCGAGTATGTAGTAACTGAGACATGGATGAGGCTACGAGCAGCAGATAAGCTGAAGCAATGTCATGGTTGGCTGATGTTATGGAGGTGGGACCAGCCAGTCCAAATGTTGGCATTGACATATATCCACCTCTGTTTCTCATTGCTTTTGGCCCCTTCCCTCTCACCCAAACACTCCCAGGGGGCTTTGCGATGCTATCCGACCTTTCTTAATGCCCCCATTTTTCCGGTTGTTCTCTGATGGAAAGGTGGGAGATTGACTCACATTAACATGTGCTGGGCGACAAACAGTGACCTTATTGGCAGGGGCTGGAAGAGATGGCATGGGGGGGGGGGGATAGCTGGGGGGAAAATGCAGCTTCCATCAGCAATCTGGGGCACGATTATCCCACCGCGTTGCACCCGGCGCCAACCCAGTTGCACCGGGGGCATAGTGGGAGAGGCCAAAAGTGGGTTTTGTGCCGGTGGCCAGGTCGAGCGCGATGCCCCCGACTCACAATACCCGGCGCGGTCTGATAATCACGGCTCATTTAAACATGCGCAGACCATTTGAGGCCACATTCTCCCAGCTCGCAGTAGTCAGTGGCCACACCGGCCAGACCTCGTACATTAGTGCCAGTCTCCAAAATCTGATGGCCACACCAGGGGGCTCAGAGGCCATTCCAACCCTCGGCTGGTCAGGGGCAGGACAGGGCTGTACCCTGGCAGTGTCCCTGGCACCCAGTCAGTGCCAACCTGGCACCCTGGCATTGCCAACCTGGCACTGCAGGGGTGCCAGTTTGGCGATGCCCGGTACAAGGGGCAGTGCCTGGGTGCCAGGTTGACATTGCGAAGACGCAGGACCTGAGGGGGGGCCATGCCCGTGATAAGAGTGTGAAGGGGGTATGAAGGGCAGGGGGGGTGCAGGGTGTTTGAAGGGGCGCAGTGAAGGGTGGGGTGAGCGAAGGGGGGCCTGAAGGGGGTGTTCCAAATAGGGGGTCTGAAAGGGAGGGGGTCTGAAAGGGAGGGGGTCTCTAAAGGCCGGGGGGGTTTACCCTCAGCAACCCCATAGCAGGGTATGCTCATTTAGGGGGGAGGCGATGCCCATGAGGATGGATGGGTACGGGGCCAGGTCACCCTCATGCCTGAGTGATGGAGGGGGGGGGGGGGGGGGGGGGGGGTTGAATGTTGGGGGTGTTGCCCATGCTGCAGGGGGTCGCGATGTCCATGGGAGGAGGACTGTGTTGGACCCTCAACCTCACGTTGATATCTGGGCACCTTTTAAAGATGGCACCCCCGATCTCTGATGTGTCGGTCTTCCCGGCCTCTTTAGTTCCCCACTGCAGAAGCGTATTTCCCCTTACACCGCTCACCGTCCTGGAGGGCTGGGAACCTTTCCAAAGCACACCTCCCTCGTCCTCAGGAGTACATTTTCAGATGGAGTTAAATTCTTTGGAATAGAATGGCTGATTCTCCCTGTGGGACAGGGTGTGATTTCTGAGGGGTTGAGGGAGTTGTCTTCAGCATTCAGAAGTGACCTGAAACTTGAAACAGTTTGCTTTATTCCATGTGTTTTCTTTCCTCGATCTGATGTCCAGTTGTGGTGGTGGGGGGGGGGGGGGGGGGGGGGGGGGGGGATGGAGAGGGAGAAACAAAGATTTGATGTCACAATAATGCTTCAATTTGTTTTCAGCTAATTTGAAATATTATACTGCCGGTGCTGCCTGTCCTGTGAATGTAGGGCTTGTTCCTGTTCTGCAGGTGAATATCTGGGTCAGGTGCAGAAATCCTTCACATCAGCGCCCCACTTGTTTTGTGCAATGCGATTTTATTTTCTGATAGATGTTGCCTCCTCCTTTTTAATGTCATTCTGAAAGCTACAAAGGACCAGGATAAACAACACCACTCGTTGGGCGGTTAGACTGCGGACCTCTGACTAACACAGGGAGCAGTGAGACAAATATTGTAGATGCTTTCATAGAATCATAGAATTTACAGTGCAGGAGGAGGCCATTTGGCCCATCGGGTCTGCACCAGTCCTTTGGAAAGAGCACCCTGTAGTGATCTCTGTATGTGCATGTATGATGCTCGATCAATGACTTCAGAAGCGAGATTGGATGACAACTGAAGGCTTTATTGGACTAGATGTTTCCCCCCAGCAGCGCAGGTACAGAATGCAGCTGCTGGGGAGACACGGGCTCTTATACTCCGACTTACTGGGCGGAACCAGCAGGCAGGCTTCACCAATGATATAATAGTCTCAGGTACCTCCCACACCAATGGTCTTACAGCATTGTCCAAGGTACAGTAATACCCCTAATACCAACTACCGCATTGTACATAAGGGGTTAATGTGTAATCAGTAGCACCACATGATCACTCTAGGGCCGGACCAACAGAGTATGAAAGAAACCACATTGGATCTCTCCACCTCTCTTTTGGATGGACTGTTACAAGGGCAGGAATATCAGGATTAGCTCAGATGGTTAGTGTAGTTACCATAGTTAGATCTTGTCAACCTTATCACTAGTATAAATGTTAAAGTAAAGAACTCATGCAATTATTGTTATGGTTACTCAATAAGCCTTTTGTTACTACTGGACGAGTTTGAGTCTTCATCGAGATTCAGAAGACCTCATCAGTAACCAAGGTTTGAGTAACACATATTACACTCCGTAGTATATCAAGACACACAGAGGAGTGGAATCAAAGATAATACAGGAGCGTAATAAAAGACACCCGATGCCTCCATCCTTTCCCCATAACCCCACCTAACCTTTTTGGACACTAAGGGGGAATTTAGCCTGGTCAATCCACCTAACCTGCACATTTTTGGACTGTGGGAGGAAACCGGAGGAAACCCACGCTGACACGTGGAGGAAGTGCAAACCACACACAAATAGTCACTCCAGCCCAGAATTGAACCCAGGTCCCTGGAGCTGTGAGGCAGCAGTGCTAACCACTGTGCCACCGTGCCGCATAGTGAAACATAGCTTTGTAGATCTCCACTGCATGATGTTGCAAATGTTACAAAATTCCCTTCGTAACTCCACCATTTTCTGATCTTCGGTCAGGATGAAAGAAGTAACTACCCTCCCCGTTGGCTGATGTTGTGAGAATTCATCCAGGTTTTGCATCTTTCAAATCATGAAGTGTGAGCTGGGGCCCGATTTTAACTCTGTTTGAAAGCCTGCCATAGCTCTCACAACACACGAGATGGGAAATTAATATTTAAGCACCCAAATTAGTTCAAAGCATTTTTCTTGATCTTCAGGGGAAGCTGGATCGGCACAAGAGGGAGAAATCCTCCTTGTACCCCTTTCGACAACGCAGTTTCTGACTCAGGGATGGATTGGGGGGTCACTCTCGAGTTGAAACTGGTCAGAAGCCAGTACTACCGGCACCAGTACTATTGGAGTCTCATTTGCAGGAATACAGGGCTGTTCGGACCGGTACCAATCTTTACCAAGTTTTACTGCCTTTCCCTTTTAAAAGAAGCCTTCCAAAAGCAATAATTACACAAAGTCAGGAATTTAGCTGGAGCTGTAACATGTTGGGAGCAACATAACGCTCTGTTCGAGTCAGGCGGAGCGAAGGTCCGACTTTCACTGATTTATTTGACTGGGGTCACACACACTGGTCGGTATCAAGGACCAGAAAAGCCCTTATAAGGATGTTCAGCGTACTGCCCTTTTTAGAGTCCAAAGGGAAAACAGGAGAGAGAGGAATGAAATAATGTGGAGTGCTCATCCAATGAACTAAAGCCTGAGTTTAAAATGGTCCTCGAGCTCTGAGCAACTTCTTCCTCCTCACAGTCCCGAATTCCAGATCTCATCAAATTTCCACCCTCACTAAGTTCCTCTCCATTTAGCAAGCAATTGAAATACCTTTGAAATGTAGTCACTCTTGTAATGTAGGAAATGTGGCAGCCAATTTGCCCACAGCAAGCTCCCACAGGCTGCCATGTGATGATGGCCAGAGAATGTGTTCTAATGGTGTTGGTTGAGGGATAAGTATTAGCCAAGTCACTCGGGAGAACTTTGCTGTGCTTCTTTGAAGTAGTGTCCTGAGATCTTTTGCATCCACACAAGGAGGCAGGTGGGACCTCAATTTGGCATCGCATCCGAAAGTTAGCACCTCCAAAGGTGCAGCACTCCCGCAGTACAGCACCAAAGAGTCTACAGAGATAGATGGTGCTCAATCTACATAGATTCAAGTGCTCACTCCCACAACCCAAAGATGTGCAGGCTAGGTGGATTGGCCACGCTAAAAAAACATGCTCCTTAATTGTCTACCTCATACGCTGCAGGAAAGGATGTCCCGAAGCGTGGTACATTGGCGAGACCATGCAGACACTGCGACAACGAATGAACGGGCATCGTGCGACAATCACCAGGCAGGAATGTTCCCTTCCAGTCGGGGAACACTTCAGCAGTCAAGGGCATTCAGCCTCTGATCTCCGGGTAAGCGTTCTCCAAGGCGGTCTTCAGGACACGCAGAATTGCCGAGCAAAAACTTACAGCTAAGTTCCGCACGCATGAGTTCGGCCTGAACCGGGATCTTGGATTCATGTCGCATTACATCCACCCCCCACCATCTGGCCTGGACTTGCGGAATCATACCAACTGTCCTGGCTTGAGACAATTCACATCTCTTTAACCTGGGATTACCCCCTATCTCTGGATCTGTAATGATTTGATTACCCGCAAATGCTCGCATTCCAAGCATTGTTTGGCATCTCTGACTTTGTCTATATAAATGTTTCTGGAACATACCTCTCCATTCACCCGAGGAAGGAGCAGTGCTCCGAAAGCTCGTGTTTGAAACAAACCTGTTGGACTTTAACCTGGTGTTGTAAGACTTCTTACGGAAAAAAAAAAGATCTGGGTACTCTAAATTTATCTAAAAAGAAATTGGTGGGGCAACACGGTGGCGCACTGGGTTAGCACTGCTGCCTCACGGCGCCGAGGTTCGATCCCGGCTCTGGGTCACTGTCGGTGTGGAGTTTGCACATTCTCCCCGTGTTTGCGTGGGTTTCGCTCCCACAACCCAAAAGATGTGTAGAGTAGGTGGATTGGCCACGATAAATTGCCCCTTAATTGGAAAAAATGAATTGGGCACTCTAAATTTAAAAAAAAAGAAATTGGTGGACCTCTAGGACAGCAAGATTGGCACCGATTACGGAACAATTCCAGAGCCGTTAATGGGCTAGCACCAGTGCCACATGGAGCACAAGCAATTCCAATGAAAAACAGTGTCGGGTTTGCCGGGGTTGGGATTGGCACTCGAGAAGCTGAGAAGCTGCAGCTGCATATTAGCACTCCGCTCCCCCCTACACACACATCCCAGCCAACAAGAGAGCATTGGTTGGGCTGGAGCCCGCCCATCCCATTGATGGGTCGGCGGGGGCCAGAGGGTACCTAGGGGAGGGTGGCCTGGGGGGACACCCATCCCACCCATGGCACTAAGTTCACAGTGGGCTGTCAGCGGCGTGTGCAGTCACATGGCTGCCTCGCAGGCTGCGACAATGCTGTTTGTCCGTGTCCGTCCACCCCGGCCCCACGACCCACCTCCTTGCCAAACCCCCCCCCCTCCCCCCCCCCCGGCCACTCCGCCCGGCCCCCGGCCAGCGGCACAACTGTCAGCACACTGTAGCGATGTTGGGACACATTTTGTCCTCCCTCTCTCTGCCTCAGCAGCCACGGCGCCTGTTTCCCGAGTTTTGGGACCGCAAGTGAAACTCGCCGTCGGTAATTTCTCCTGGCGGAGACAGAACATCGCGGAGATCTGGGAGAATACCAGGTCAGGCCCGCTAATAATATGCCGAGTAAATGACGTGCGGAGTAAATGCACTGCTGCCGCTGTCGAGGCACCGGAGCCTGGCGTTCTGTCGGACGCCTGGCGTCTGCCATGATTTTCGCCTCGCACGCGATTCCCCGCCCAATCGCTTTTCCCGAATCCGGCATCGGCCGACGGAGAGCCCCGCCCATTATCTTTCCCTTTCAGGGAATTATCCAGTTCCTATTGGGGCTTAGTACTGAATCTGCTCCTCCTGCTCTTTCAGTCAGTGCATTCAACAGCATAATGTTGGATTGAAAACCTTTCGCCTCATCTCTCCTCGGGTTCTTTTCCAAATGTTCTTAAGTCTGTATCCTCTGGTGAGCAACCCTCCAGCCACCCTGGCCCTTTAAAATGGGACTTTTGGAGAATTTTGGCATTTGCAGCGATGTGCTGCTGCTCTGAGCTCACTGTATATTTTAAGAAACAAGGGAACTCGCCAAGATCACCGCTATTGCACAAAGAACATAACTGGAGCTCTACTTGCGTGACTTCTGCTATCTGCACTACTCCCTTATCTATCTGCTGTTTGTTTTCACTCATTCGTACCCCCCCCCCTCCACCGAGGACCCAGCAACGGTGCTTCCTAATATGGAGAGGTTGGGGGATTTGGCGTCTATTTTGACATCAACGGTGGGTCTGTGTTGTGCCAGAGACATTGAACTTGGAAGACAGAGAAACCGCAGCAGGATTTTGCAACATTCAGTCAATTCCTTTTCCCGGCAGGAGGCTGGCCTGTCAAAGTTGCCACGCGTGTGCCTCGCAGGAAAACTGCAGGAGCTTTGCCAAATTCGCCAGGCTGTAATCTTTCACAGCAAGTTGGCAGACCGTGTCTAGGGGCAGCGTGGTGACACAGTGGTCAGCAGTGCTGCCTCACGGCGCAGAGGTCCCAGGTTTGATCCCGGCTCTGGGTCACTGTCAGTGTGGAGTTTGCACATTCTCCCCGTGTTTGCGTGGGTTTCGTCCCCACAACCCAAAGATGTGCAGGGTATGGTGGACTGGCCACGCTAAATTACCCCTTTTTTTTTAATAAACAATTTTATTGAGGTAGTTTTTGGCTTTGTAAACAGTTACAGACATCAACAGAAAGAAAGCAAAAAAGGCAAAAGTGTGCAAACATCCACATACATTCAATACTTCAATCGTAACATACTGCACAAGCCCGCTCCTCTCCCACCGGTACTACCCGCCGTTTTATCCCTCCTACTCTACTCTACCCCCACCTCTCCCCTCCCCCCCACCCCCTGCTGATGCTCACTCTCCCGCAAAGAAGTCAATAAATGGTTGCCACCTCCGGGCGAACCCCTGTACAGATCCCCTCAAGGCAAACTTAATTTTTTCCATACCCAGGAAACTCGACATGTCCGCAAGCCACAACTCAGTCTTCGGGGGCTTTGAGTCCCACCACGCCAATAGTATTCGTCGCCGGGCTATCAGGGAAGCAAAGGCCAAAACATCGGCCTCTTTCTTACCCTGGACTCCCGGGTCTTCCGAAACCAGAAAATTGCCAACCCTGGACCCATCGCCACCCTTGTTTTTAGCACCCGGGACATGACGTCCGCAAATCCCTCCCAGTACCCCCTCAGCTTAGGGCATGCCCAAAGCATGTGAACGTGGATCGCTGGTCCTCCCGCGCACCTAGCGCATTTGTCCTCTATCCCAAAGAATTTGCTTATCCGAGCCACCGTCATATGGGCCCGGTGAACGACCTTAAATTGAATCAGCCCGAGCCTGGCACATGTCGCGGTCGAATTTACCCTACTCAGGGCCTCTGCCCACAGCCCGTCCTCCATTTCCCCTCCTCCCATTTAAGTTTCAGTTCCTCCATCTGGGACCCTTCCTCCCTCATGAGCACCTTATAAATACCCGAGACTCTACCCTCCCCTTCTTCCCCCCTAGAGACTATTCTGTCTAGGATCCCCATTGGCGGGAGGCGTGGGAAAGATGGGACCTGTCTACGAACAAAGTCCCGCAACTGTAGGTACCTAAAATAATTTCCCCTTACCAGCCCAAATTTCTCCTCCAAGCTCCTCAAACTTGCAACGCTCCCTTCCAGGAACAAATGCTAAATTGCCCCTTAATTGGGAAAAATGAATTGGGTACACTAAATTTTTTTTTAAAACAGGACATGTCAGACCCACTCCACCCAATCTTATGTAAGTACCAAGGGTCCAGATGGGGGCTCAACCCCTGCGGTAGGGTTGCCCACTCTGGTCAGACACACCGTGGAGTCATCACATGACCTACTGCTGCCACCCGCCTTGCCTCCACGCCCCTGCCATTGGACATCCAGCATGTCGATCCTCGCAACACACCAATCACAAAACAAACAGCCTTTTAAGCACCTGATTGGACGATCCTTGACTGTCGCTCAACAGCTTATATTTCTCAGGTCTGTAATGATATGTATATGCGAATATAACTAAAGGGTTAATTATAACATCTAGCTGTAACACTACCACTAGAGGGCAACACTAGATCCCAGTATAAGTATTAGCTCCGAGAGGATCTTGGTCTCTTTCAACCCAGGAGTGTTTAGTAAGCAGTAGTGAATGATAGATAGCTCTCAGTACAGTTAGTATTTATAGTTGTGAATCAGTTAATACATCAATATTTAATTACTTGGGCAGCACGGTGGCGCAGTGGGTTAGCCCTGTTGCCTCATGGCGCCGAGGTCCCAGGTTCGATCCCAGCCCCGGGTCACTGTCTGTGTGGAATTTGCACATTCTCCCCGTGTCTGCATGGGTTTCGCCCCCATAACCCAAAGATGTGCAGGGTAGGTGGATTGGCCACGCTAAATTGCCCCTTAATTGGAAAAAAATGATTGGGTACTCTAAATTTTAAAAAATATTTAATTACTTGATTTCTTTTTTTTATTTATTTGGAGTACCCAATTGTGTTTTTTTTCCAATTAAGGGGCAATTTAGCGTGGCCAATACACCTAACCTGCACATCTTTGGGTTGTGGGGGCGAAACCCACACAAACACGGGGAGAATGTGCAAACTCCACACGGACAGTGACCCAGAGCCGGGATCGAACCTGGGACCTCGGCGCTGTGAGGCAGCAGGGCTAACCACTGCGCCATCGTGCTGCCTATTTTCACCCTATCTTTAAGTCACTTTTGCGACACAGTAATTTTCTACGAGGCACGATGATAACCTCTGTCTGGCCTCCACTTTTAGAAATAAAGAATTTTTAAGGCAACGTCCCTTCACAGCCACTGAGGTACTTGTAAAGTGCGGTCTGTGATGTAGAAAACGGGCAGCCGATTTGAGACCAACAAGCTCCCCACAGACAGCGATGGGACAGTGATGTCAACATTGGTTCCAGGCTGTGCCCGGTCACATTGAATTCTGGGAAACTGAGCAACATTTAGAAGGAGGCCAGAGGCCTTTCTCAACAATCATTCATGGAAAGGACCAGATTACTGGAAACCTGGGGCGCGATCCACCGGCCGCACTGTGTCCGAAAGGCAACGCGGCTGGCAGATTCCGGGAGATTCCTCTTCCGGGATCTACCCGGCTCGCGATGCCTCGCGAGATCTAATGCGCTCTCACGAGACGTCGCGATCGGAATCCCGCATATTAGAGTGCGACAGCTAGCCTCACTCTGTTATGCTTTGCCCTGATCTGCCCGAGGTGTTGGGATCTAACTCCTTTGCCTCAGAGAAATCAGGTGAGTGCTGTTCAGTGCTGGTCTCCCCAAACGGGGGCAGGTGGAATGGTACTCATGGGGGTCCCCCAAGGGATCAGCGGCCCCCAAGTTCTTGCCCTCTGGGCTGGGTGGCACCCAGCCTGGCAGCTTGGCACTGCCACTTGGATGCCAGCGGTGCCAAGTTGGCATTTTCCCCACACTGGGAATTGGGCCCTGGGATGCCCTGTGCATGTGCAGGAGTTCCGATGACCCCCTTTTAGGAGAATTGGGGCTTTGTGGAGGATTGGGGGTGGGTTGGGAGGGTCAAGAGATCGGGACGCCTGGGTGGAACTCCTCAGTGCAGGAAATGGGACGAAGTGGCACCTCGTCGGGGAGTTCCCCGCTGAGACCCCGGATTGAACCAGAGTCCCCATCACTAGCGTGGTGTTTATCGGCGCTGTGAGCAGCGGGCAACAACCAGCTGGGTAGCATGGTAGTACCGTAGTTAGCACTGTTGCTTCACAGCGCCAGGGTCCCGGGTTCGATTTTCGGCTTGGGTCACTGTCTATGCAGAGTCTGTATGCTCTCCCCGTGTCTGCGTGGGTTTCCTCCGGGTGCTCCGGTTTCCTCCCACAAGTCCCGAAAGACATGGGGCGCGATTCTCCCAAAACGTGAGAAATCGTAAAGCTGGCGTAAAACCCGGGCGGGTTTTACGGCAGCGCGCCCCTTCCCGACCGGGGACCGATTCTGGTCCCCGGTCGGGGCTAGAAGCCCGTCGCCGTAGGCTCCGGCAAGACGGGCTTAACGAAAATCGTTAAGCCCGCTTGCCGGAGTTAGCGCCGGCTGACGCGTCATATGACGTCAGCCGCGCATGCGCAGTTTGGAAGACTCCAACCCGCGCATGCGCGGGTGACTTCATCGCGTTTTTGCGCGAAACCCGCGCATGCACGGGCCGGGTTGCCCCTCAGGACAAGTAGTGCGCGGGCATCGGGCCCGCTGCCCGCGATCGGTGCCCACCGATCGCGGGCCCATGGCACCCTTGGCACGGCCGTGGTACGGCCGTGCCAATCGGTGCCATGGTTATTAATAGCGAGTTAGTCACGCCGTTTTTACGAACGGCAAGACCAGGTGTGTTTGCCGTTCGTAAAAACGGCGTAAAGGGCTGGGACTTCGGCCCATCTAACAGCTGAGAATCGCTGCCGGCCGTAAAAAAACGGCGGCAGCGATTCGGGTCGGGACTTCGGCGGGGGGGGGGGAGAATAGCGGGAGGGCGGCAAAAATGTCGGGAAGGCCCTCCCGCTATTCTCCCACCCGTCGTGGGGGGCGGAGAATTTCGCCCATGCTGTTAGATAATTTGGACATTCTGAATTCTCCCTCCATGTACCCGAACAGGCGCCGGAGTGTGGCGACTAGGGGATTTTCACAGCAACGGCATTGCAGTGTTAATGTGAGCCTACTTGTGATACTGATAAAGATTATTATTATTAAACGCACTCGTCAGGGGAATCTGTTCCAATTCGGTTAAATCGTTCCCCTGATGTCATCAGAGTTCCTTACCCACATCTGGATACCTGCCAGATCATTACAGAACCAAACACACAACGCTGACCGCCTGTCTTCCAACTGGGGTAAGGGTGGTCTCGTGGTAATGCCACTGAGCTAGTAATCCTGGCTGATACTTTGGGGTCGTGGGTTCCAAACCCACCAGGGCAGCTCGTGGAACTTAAATTCAAAAAATGCAATCTGGGATTACGAGCCCGTTTCAGTAATGGTGACCATGAGATGTTGTTGTAAAATCCCATAATACCCTGTCGGGAAGGAAATCCGCTGACTTCGCCTGGTCGTGGGATAGTTGAGCCAAGTGGAACCTGTCTTTCTCTCTCTCTCTCTCTCTCTCTAACTTGGACACTGTCTGCTAATTTAACTTTGTCTCCATTCTGCAGTCGAGAAGAAATAATTCAACTCCACAGCAGAGGCTCTGCAAAGATCAGCATGACATCACCTCAGCTGGACATCTCGATACAGCTTGGAGCTGATACTCCAACCAACCGGCCAATCCACCTACCCTGCATATCTTTGGCTTGTGGGGGCGAAACCCACGCAAACACAGGGAGAATGTGCAAACTCCACACGGACAGTGATCCAGGGGTGGGATCGAACCTGGGACCTCGGCACCGTGAGGCAGCAGGGCTAACCCACTGCGCCACCGTGCTGCCCCCAGGAAATGTTTATAAGAATTAAAACCACTTCTAACTCCTGGGTGACTATAGTACTGAGACGAGGGTGACACGGTGGCACAGTGGTTAACACTGTTGCCTCACAGCGCCAGGGACCCGGGTTTCATTCCGACCTTGGTAGACTGTGCGGAGTCTGCACTTTCTCCCCGTGTCTCCGTGGGTTTCCTCCGGGTGCTTCGGTTTCCTCCCACAGTCACCAAGATGTGCAGTTTCGGTGGATTGGCCATGATTAACATGCGGGGCTCTTTAGGTATTTGGGGATGCAGGTGGCCTGGGATTGGGCAGGGCTGTGGAAGTTCAATTTCAGTAGCTTGATGGGGAGCTTGAAGGCTGATTTATCGAGGTGGGGACAATCTCCCTCTGTTATCGGCAGCGGCAGTAAAGGTGAATATTTTGCCGCAATTTTTTGCTCTTGTTTTAGTGCCTGCCGGTCTTTTTGGTGGGGGGGGGGGGGGGGGGGGGGGGGGGGGCAGTATGATCTTGTTTGCTTAGACGGGAACGATGGCTGGAATTAGGAAGGCGATACTGCAGAGGGGATGACAGGCAGGGGGTCTAGGCCTCCCAAACTCGCTCTGCTACTATTGGGTGGCAAATGCAGAGTAGATTCATGGGAGGTGGAGCTTTGTGGGTGAGGATGGAGGTGGGCTCTTGCAGGGGGTAGGGGTTGCGGGCGCTGGCAACGGCACTGCTCCCGATGGCCCCAGGAAAGTATTCGGTGAGTCCAGGAATGGTGGCCACGCTGGGGATTTGGAGTTTAGGCAGCCTTCTAGGTTGGGAGCTGGGTCGGGGGGGATGGATGTAAGGTTCCGGGAATGGGAAGAGAGGGGGGATCAATGAAATGAGGGATCTGTTTCTGCGAGGACGATTTGCGAATCTGGAGGCATTGGGTGAGAAGTTTGGGTTGACGCGGGGCGAACGTTTCAGGTACAGGCGAGTACGGGACGTGGTGATGAAGGTGTTCCCAACTTTCCCGATAGCGCCTGCCTCCTGATTGCTGGAGGCGGTGCTGTCAGCGGGGGTGGGGGTTGGAGAGGGGGCGATTTCCGGGAGGATTTTGGAGGAGGATGGGATGTCCATGGACGGGGTTAAGGCGAAGTGGGAGGAAGAGTTGCGGGTGGCGCTGGGGGAGGGATTGTGAGGTGCTGCGGAGGGTAAATGCCTCTACTTTTTGCGCAAAAGCTGGGGCTGATACAGCTGAAGGTAGTGTACAGGGCACACCTGACAAAGTCCAGGACAAGCCGGCTGTTCGAAGGGGTGGAGGATGTCTGTGAGCGATGTGGGAAGGGCCCTGAGAACCTTGTTGGGCCTGCCGGGAGCTGGAAAGGGTGTTGAGGACAGGGTTTCTGCATGTGGAGGTGGAGCCATATTGGAGGTGTCGGACTGGCCGGAGATGCTGGCGGAGATGGGGCAGGTGTTTTAGCCTTCGCCTCGCTGATTGCTCGCAGGTGGATCTTGTTGACGTGGAGGTCAGCTTCTCTACTCTGTCCCTCGGTGTGGCAGGGGGGGCTCTGTTGGAGGGTTTGGCCCTGGAAAAAGTGAAATTTGCTCTGGGGGCGGGGGATGGGTTCTACAATAGTTGGGGTTTGTTTATTTTGCATTTTGGGGAGCTGGTTTCCGTTGACTGCTGAAGGAGGGAGTGGGGGGGGGGGGAGCTTAGTGGGTTTGTGGGTTTGGTATAAATTGTAAAAATATGGAAAATTTGTGGAATAAAAATCTTTCAAAAATAAATACCTGGACGTGGGATTCGCCTGGAGCCTGGGACTCAATGGCCGTGCCTGGGAGACCTCACCAAGACGCTGTTTAGTACAGGTCTACACAAGCGTGGACCAGGTGTAACGGCACCTGGGGTGAGGGGGATCTCTCAGGCCATTGGAGACCCTGGGTGGTCGAGGACTGGGCAGGGTGGCACCCTGACTCTTCTTCTGGCACCCGGGCACCTTGGCATTGTCAGGCTGGCACCCAGGTGGCAATGCCAGGCTGCCCAAGCGACACTGCCAAGGTACCAGGCTAGCATTGTCAGGGTGCCCAGGTTCCAGGTTGGCACTGCCAGGGATCAGGGGGCCTTACCAGGTAGAGGGGGAGGGGGGGGGGGAGGTCACCCCCCCCCCCCCCCCAAGGTTAGTCGGGTAAGGGAGTGGGGTCGAACCTGAAGGCGGGGGAGGGGGGAGGACAATATGGGCAGCCTTTCAAAATGGCGCCCTGATCTGCGAGGCTCGCCAGCAGGAATTCACTCCAAGTGCGGCCTAGGCAAGGAGAATCTTCCTGATGGAACCATCAATTCACTAGACACGTGCCTTAAGATATGAACAGTGGTTTTAATCTACTTACAACAGAGCCAGCCTGTTCCGCGATGAACTCTCGATGAACTGAACGACTGGCTCTGAGCATTGGTATTTATACAGCAGTCCAGGGGGAGGAGTCGTGGGCGGAGCCAAGGGTGGAGCCCTGTGCAAACTCCTAAGCATTCCCAGCAGCTACTCCCCCTAGTGGTCAGGCAACGCAACTGCGCTTACAAATGCATGGTCTCATGTACATACAATAGTGTGAATTACGGAGTTACATTCACCACACTTCCCAAGGCCAAAGAAAATGGCAAAGTGCCATTGAATAGCGAGATGGTCTTCGCCACTGCCGCCACCGAAGAAACACACCACTAAACATTGAAGTTTTTTTTGTCGGCGTCTGGCAGCCATTTGATGCGTGGCACTTGACAGTAATGTCTGCCTGTGGCCTCAGGCCCTTGCAAGACACAGGCTCTTCAGTAGCTGAGGGGGGGGAGGGGTGGGAGCGCCGGGGTCAAGGGGGGAGATATTGAAACCAAAACAAAGAAAATAAAAGAGCCATAATCAGTCCCAAAATAAATGTTGACATGACAGAAAGATACTGCATGTCTTTCTGACCAGATGTTTTCAGCAAAGTTCCATGCGGCATCTGCCCTGCAGGAAGTCAGCTTAAACTGCAGGCTCTAAGAACCTAATCAGTGAGGTGTGGCAGGATGCGAGAGAAAAATCAAAGGAAGTTGCTTGTGGCTCCGACTGGTCTGATCTGCGAAAGGATGGAGCCAGAGGAAAGGAAGGAGTCCGCGAGACTGGAATTTATCACAAGGGCTTGCCTCATTTTCCCAGGGTGAGAGATCCAACCTTGCGCCAGCTGTGTGTTTGTGTGCGAGTGTATTTCTGTAACTTCTTATTTAAAGAACAAGCTAGAGTCAACATCTGGCGCGCACTAAGTCATCACCAAATTCAGCTTTTAACAATGTAACATCCATCAATAGTAATGCTGGGTGATTACATCAGGGTTTCAGCAAAATGTAGGGGTTCGGAATGAGGTCAGTGATTTTCCATTTAAACCATTGAGCTATTCAGCATATCACCATACACGTAACCATGGTGCCTACATTTTAATTTTAAAAAATTAATTTATGGGATGTGGGCCAGCATTCATTGTCCATTCCTCACTGCCCTCCATTTCAGAGGGGAAGCGAGAGTCAAGCACATTCGGAGTCACATGTAGGCCAGACTATAAAATAGGAGCAGGTGTGGGCCATTCGGCCCCTTGGACGTGACCCACCAGTCACTAAGATCATGACAGGTGTGATTCTGGCCTCCTTTGCCATTTTACAGTCTGTCTATCATAGTTTTGAATATTTCGAATGGCTCGGCCTCCAGAGATTATGCGGGCTGGGGGTGAATTTGAAAGATTCTTGGGCAGCACGGCGGCGCAGTGGTTAGCACTGCTGCCTCATGCTGTCGAGGTCTCAGGTTCGATCCCGGCTCTGGGTCACTGTCCGTGTGGAGTTTGCACATTCTCCCCGTGTCTGCGTGGGTTTCTCCCCCACAACCCAAAGATGTGCAGGGTAGGTGGATTGGTCATGCTAAATTGGCCCTTAATTGGAAAAATGAATTGGATACTCTAAATATATAAAAAAGAGAAAGATTGCCAACCAATCAACACTCTCTTCTCATGCAGTATAAATTGTTGTTCCCATTGCAATTTGTATTCGTACAAATCTACCCTGACGTGTGCAAGATGAGAAGTTTTAACAACATGTTTATTTTTTTCAGCAAACCAACTCCTGTTCCGTCTTGGCCAGTATTTCTTGCAAACCTTGGGTATTGTTGTGTTATGCACTCTGGGATAACACAGGCTGCAACTGGATGCAGCTTTAACCAAAAGATACTCCAGACCTCAAAGTTAATTCAATCTGATTTATTGAACCTGTCACGCAGTTAGCACAGTTCTCTATGAGTTCGACTCTCTGCTAACCTAAGTGTGGTTACTCTGTCTGACTGGACCAGACTAGCTCTTAGCCACGTGCTGGAGGTGTGATACTGTACATACACCCTGACTCACTCTGTAGATGTTCATCAGTGGAACGAGGCGGAGTGTGAGTGCCTCGTGCCTTTTATAGTGAGATACCACCCCTGAGTGTCCTGCCTGCTCATTGGTCATGTCCTGTTCTCTGTGTTCATTAGCTGCCTGTCTGTGCCTGTCTGTATATCATTATCTGCATGTCTGCATATCATGACAGGTATCAGATTCTCTCCTGGCAGTGTACGATTGCAGGGGTCCCCTGTACATTTTCCCAACTCATGCTGGCATCGGAACGATGGACTGAATGGTCTCCTTCTGTGCCATAATCACCCTATAACTCATAATAATCACCCTATAGCTCATCAAGGTTGAATACTATCGTCCGATATAATTGAATTTCACTCAATGAGTCCGCGGAGCAAGTCAATGGGTGGGATTTTCCGCGCCTCCCGCCACGTGTTTCACGGCGGCAGAGATGACCCGCCATTGGCCAGCGGCAGGATCCTCCGGCCCCGGTGCTGCCAGCGAGGCTTCCCATTTTATGCACCCCCACCGCCGGGAAACCCACGCGGGGCGCGGCGGGGGGGGGGAGGGTCACCGCTGGACGGACTGGATGATCCCACCGGTCAGAACAGCCGGAAACATTGGGCCAGCACTGTGAGGACATTCATGGTGGAATAGCCAGGGGATACTGATTGTCAGAGGAAATTCACATATGGATGCAGGGGGTGAGTTTGCAATCAAATACTGGCGTTAATGAAACAACAATCTAATTAAACTCAGCCCCTTCAAGAGGTGAGGGGTGAAAGGATATTGACCAAATCAGCATCAACAAAGGAAAGGAACTCTCGCCTGGAGCAGAAACTTAACCAGGACTCAGTGTGGTGTCAGTAGAACTCTTACATCAGATGATTGCTGGTTCAAGACCCACTCCAAAGGTTTAAAGCTAGGCTGACACTCGGATGCAGTGCTACACTGTCGGAGGAGCTGACTTCCAGATGGGACAAGCCCTCAAGTAGCCATGGAAAATCAGGTGACCCCATTCTGAAGAAGAACGGAGAGTTGTCCCAGTTGTCATAATATACATCCGGGTATATGATGGTGTGCAGACAGGCAGTGATTGACACACAGGATGACCAGTAAGCACACAGAACAGAGCAGCCAATCACCAGACAGGACACTACCACTATAAAGCCAGAGGGCACCAGGTTTCCCGCTCTCTCGGGACCCAGCCTCTGAGACAGCCAGAGTTTGTGAGCATAGCTAGTACAAACACCATGTGGTAGCTAGTAAGTCTGGTTAGGCTAGTATCAGGTCTCCAGTCAAGTCAGCATAGTGTCAGCCCACAGTTGAACATGTATAATAGTTAAGTCGTTAAATAAAATCGTGTTGCATTTTATCAAGTGTTGGAAGTCTGTCTCTCGCTACACTGCATCAAGTGCAGTCCACATCGACCCAGCCTGCCCAACACATCACCAGTCAATATTTATCCTCACAAAAACATTGTTACTTGCGGCATTTTGTCGTGTGCTGATTGGCGACCAGGCTTCTTACATTATAACAGAGACTACACTTCAAAAAACATTTCATTGGCTGCAGAGAGCTTCGGAACAGTGTGAGAGGCACAAAGCATTTTCTTCTGAACTTTATTGAACAAATGACTTTTAAAAAAAGGCAGAATCATTTTATTTTCTAAAAATAATCTACTCAGGAGCACACCCTGTTTATTACGCACTGGGAGTCTTGCCAGCCCGCTGTGCAAAGGCTGCCTGTGATTTTGGCCGATTTGCAGCATGAAGCCAGGTCAGCCCCTTACAGGAACTTGCTTGTCATTAACAGAGATAATGGCCGTCGGTTGCCATTTACTGGGAATAGGGATACAGCATGTTCCTGTTACTATCGATCCGCCCGCAACTCTGCAGTAAATATGCCCCGTGTCACTGTTCTCGGGAGAGCATGACATTTTATCCGTGGTTTGTTTTACTGGTGGATTAGGGTTTAACTGCTGGCGCCATAATCCTGCCCTCCAGTCAGTCACAACCACAATGATTTACCAGCGACAGTATTTGTGGGGTAAACATTGGAGGTGGGCCCATCGGGAACCCTATTGTGTTTCTTTCATTGAACTTTCACCACTAACCCCCCCCCCCCCCCACCCCCACCCCCCTCGCTTTATTGATAGACTGCCCACTTTGCAAGCAACCTACTCCAGCCAAGATAGCAAGTGGAGGAAAAAAGAACAAACAAATGTGCATTTACATAGCACCTTACAGGACGTGCATACACTTTAGAACATAGAACAGTACAGCACAGAACAGGCCCTTCGGCCCTCCATGTTGTGCCGAGTATTGTCCAAAACTAAGATCAAGCTATCCCACTCCCTGTCATTCTGTTGTGCTCCCTGTGCCTATCCAATAACCACTTGAAAGTTCATAAAGTGTCCGACTCCACTATCACAGCAGGCAGTCCATTCCACACCCTAACCCAGGGGTGGGCAAACTTTTCCGTGCAAGGGCCACATTCAGAAATTCACAATTTTAAAGGGCCGCATAGTATATTAATTAATAGTCCCGGTTGTAACCAATTAGCGTGCGGCATATACCTCAGCGCTTCCCCCGGCGGCATCCTGCCTTTAGCCCTCTTTTTCTCTACTTTTCAAAAATGGCGCTTCACCCGGTTATGATTCTGGGCGCCTCATATAGAACATAGAACAGTACAGCACAGAACAGGCCCTTCGGCCCTCGATGTTGTGCTGAGCAATGATCACCCTACTCAAGTCAACGTATACACCCTATACCAGTAACCCAACAGCCCCCCCCCCATTAACCTTATTAAAAAAAAAACATTATTTAAAAATAAAACATTTTTTTAAAAAAAATTTTTTTTTTTTTTGATGACTTGATCTTGGTGGGCCGCATAAAGACCTTTGGCGGGCCACATGCGGCCCGCGGGCCATAGTTTGCCCACCCCTGCCCTAACCACTCTCTGAGTAAAGAACCTATCTCGGACATCCCTCCTATATCTCCCACCCTGAACCATATGGTTATGCCCCCTTGTAACAGCTACATCCACCCGAGGAAATAGTCTCTGAACGTCTTCTCTATCTATCCCCCTCATCATCTATTAAACCTCTATTAAGTCGCCTCTCATCCTCCTCCGCTCCAAAGAGAAAAGCCCTAGCTCCCTCAACCTTTCCTCATAAGACCTATCCTCCAAAGCAGGCAGCATCCTGGTAAATCTCCTTTGCACCCTTTCCAATGCTTCCACATCCTGTTGATATATATTAGGGGCTGAGTGTTGTTGCCTGAAGTATTGGGTGCTGCATGGTCCAACATGGGTCTCCTCAGGAGGAATGTGTTTTTTCATTCATTTGTGGGTTGAGCCAGCATTTATTGCCCGTCCTTTAGGGCAATTAAGGGTCAACCTAGGCGGCACTGTGGCGCAGTGGTTAACACTGCTACCTCATGGCGCTGAGGACCTGGGTTTGATCCCGGCCCCGGGTCACTGTCCGTGTGGAGTTTGCACATTCTCCCCGTGTCTGCGTGGGTCTCACCCCCACAACACAAAGATGTGCAGGGTAGGTGGATTGGCCACGCTAAATTGCCCCTTAATTGGAAAAAAAAAACCAAATTGGGTACTCTAAATTTATTCCAAAAAGGAACAAGAGTGCAGTTTCCGAATGCGGGATCACCCGTTTCAGACGGAGACGAGAAGGAATTTCTTCAATCGGGGGTAATGAGCCTTTGGAATTCTCCACCTCAGAGAGATGTGTAGGCCGTGAGTCTTGAACTATATCCAAGCCTGAGATAGCCAGGTTGTTGCACCAAAGGGCAGTCATGGGTAATGCCAGGGTGGGGGGGGGTAGGTAGGAAAATGGAGTTGAAGCCAGGATCGGAGCAGCCATGATTGTATTGAATGGTAGAGCAGGCTCAGGGCCATTTGGTCTACTTGTGCTCCTAATTCATATGTATAATATCTTCAGAAGGCCCGAGAAGGTTACGCAAAGAAAGTTTCTTTTATTTATTTGTTTATTTTTTTTATAAATTTAGAGTGCCCAGTTAAGTTTTTCCAATTAAGGGGCAATTTAGCGTGGCCAATCCACCTACCCTGCACATCTTTGGGTTGTGGGGGCGAAACTCACGAAAACACGGGGAGAATGTGCAAACTCCACACGGACAGTGACCCAGAGCCGGGATCGAACCTGGGACCTCGGCGCCATGAAGCAGCAGTGCTATCCACTGCGCCACCGTGCTGCCCTAAGAAAGTTTATTTTGGCAAACAAAAGCAAAGGCCACAACGCGGTAGACAGTCCGTAAGTGCCAACCGGTACTACCGATCGACCCGGTCCCAATCCGGGCCGGCTTTGAAGTACAAGATTGGCGATTGGCGGCTGCTGGGTCTGCCCCCCTTCAACAGGGGAGCTCGTACTCCGCCAGTCCCACAGGGAGATTAATTGGGTCATCCCTGGGGGGGTCCCGTGAGGATTATTACAATACGTTCTACCAAATTCAGAAATAGTCTCAAACACACAAAAATAATTGAGCCACACAACAGCCTGCTTTTACGTAGCGTGTTTAGATAGAGTCTTTAAACTAGTGAAACATCCCAAACCACTACACAGGAGCATTATCAAACAAAATTTCACAGCAGGCCACAATATTCGGACAGGTGACCAAAAGTATGGTCAAAGAGGTGAGATTTAAGGAGGAACTAAAAGGGAGAGAGAGAAGCAGAGAGATTGAGGAAGGGGATTCCAGAGCTTTGGTATCACAGCCACCAATGACAGTGAGGTGAAAATCACATCACACAAATATAAGCAAAATCAAGTTTGTTGTCCCATGTAATCAATTTCTATACTTTTTTTTCACACTCTTAGGTCAGGTTAAAATGATAGACGCTCTATAAATCTGAATGTCCGGCTAAACAACATCCATCACATTGCATTTACCCATCAGTTGTGTGACATTCTTCAATAATAAGTGTGCCAGATCTGACCTGCTATTTATAAATTTACTGATGTCAAATTACTGCCTTTTTCCCAATGAGCTACCACTTCTAAATAAGCTCTAAGTGGTACGGTCAAAAATGGCAGGACGAATATGGTGCTCGTTGTTATCGATGGCCAAGAGCTATAGTCACCGGCCTCTGAACTTCTGATCTCCGACTGCTGACTGAGGTAAGTATTGGAGTAATTTACACTTTTCAGTCTCTTTTTCGATTCTTTGGTATTGGAGTGATTGATGGTAGTTGGTTTATTCTGCTCTTTTACGGGATGGACAAATTCTGGGTTTGTCTCAATACCATTCTTCCTCTTCTTCCTTCACGTGGCTCGCCATGATGGACGGTGGGATAGAAGATAGTCCTTCCTGTTTTGAGGGTGTGACTTGGTAGTAAGCTCGCCTTTGCGTTTGGCTGTGTGATGCGCTGTCGTCAACAAATGGCTGCTACTCGGTTCCAACATCGTTTGTGGCACTGTCATGCTGGCTGAGGGTTGCAGCGTCTGCTGTGTGGCCTCGGGGTTTATCGCTCCAACTGGTGTCAGAGACGGAGGTTGAGCCTCTTCTCGTTGCTGGTCCCTCTCTTGACTGTCATCTACTTGAGGTGTCATGGTAACCATCTGGGCGGTTGGCTGGTCTGGCCAATGAGGGCCTTCTGGCACCTGTAACGAAAGTGGACAAATCGGCTCTGCAAAGAGAGAAGATAATCCAGAGCTGAAGTCCCAGTCAAGGGAATCTTTCTCATCAGAGATCTCAGGGACCTGCAGTTCTGTATAATTTATGACAGTAGCTGTGGTGCCATCTGCTGCTTTGAGGGGAATAAGGGCTGGACAGGCATCTCTTGTTAAAGAGACATAAGACTGGTTACGGATGAAGTACATCAACTCGAAGATTTCTTTCCCGCCAAACCTTAACAGTTCCAGAATCTTTTTTTCTTTTAAAATATTTTTATGAGGGTATGTGCAATTTTTTATAGTAATAACAATAACAGTGACAGAAACATGGTGCAATAAACATTGCCACCCCCATCACAATCTGCACACACCCCAACCATAAAACAACAGTATGCCCCCCCCCCCCCTTTAGCATTCTGCTTCTGCTGACATTTTTAATTTTCCCCGAGAAAGTCGACAAACGGCTGCCACCTCCGGGAGAACCCTAACATTGACCCTCTGAAGGCGAACTTTATTTTCTCGAGACTGAGAAACCCAGCCATGTCACTAACCCAGGTCGCTGCACTCGAGGGGGCTTCGAGTCCCTCCACATTAACAAGATCCATCTCCGGGCTACCAGGGAGGCGAAGGCCAAGACGTTGGCTTCTTTCACCCCCTGGATTCCAGGCTCTTCTGACACTCCAAAGATCGCCACCTCTGGACCCGGCGCCACCTGTGTTTTTTTAAATAAATTTAGATTACCCAATTATTTTTTCCAATTAAGGGGCAATTTAGTGTATCCAATCCACCTAGTCTGCACATTTTTGGGTTGTGGGGGCGAAACCCACACAGACACGGGGAGAATGTGCAAACTCCACACGGACAGTGACCCAGAGCCGGGATCGAACCTGGGACCTCAGCGCTGTGAGGCAGTTGTGCTAACCACTAGGCCACCGTGTTGCCCACCCGTGTTTTGAGTAACGTGGACATCACCCTAGCGAAACCCTGCCAAAACCCTCTAAGCTTCGTACAGTTCCAGAACCATGCTCATGTCATGAACAATGCTGATGTTATCGGCTGAACAACGCTGATGTCATGGGTCCATGGGTGTGGTAGTCGGTATTAGAGGTATTACGGTACCTAGATTGATGCTGTAAGATCATTGGTGTGGGTACCTGATACTGTAAGACCATTGGTGAAACCTGCCTGCTGGTTCCGCCCAGTAAAGCGGAGTATAAGTGTCTGTGTCTCCCCAGCTGCTGCATTCTGTACCTGCGCTGCTGGGGGAAACATCTAGTCCAATAAAGCCTTCAATTGTCATCCAATCTCGTTTCTGGAGTCATTGATCGAGCATCAATTTATTGGACTAGATTTTGAAGAATGGAGCTCCGCATCAAGCCGGAGTGTCTGCAACTTAGCCCCCATGCGGAGAAATCAGCGGCGACCTTCAAACACTGGCTGGCATGCTTCAACGGGTATCTCAGGACGGCCACCACTACAGCCACGGAGGACTAGAAACTGCAGGTTCTCCACTCGAGGGTGAGCCCAGAGATCTACACCCTCATCGAGGATGGGGATGACTTTGAGGCCGTGATGGCCCTGTTGAAAGGACACTACATCCGCCCAGTAAACCAGGTCTACGCCCGACATCTGCTAGCGACCAGACGACAAATCCCGGGGGAGTCGCTAGACAAATTCTACCGTGCGCTTCTGGTACTAGTTGGAACTGTGATTAGAACATAGAACAGTACAGCACAGAACAGGCCCTTCGGCCCTCGATGTTGTGCCGAGCAATGATCACCCTACTCAAACCCACGTATCCACCCTATACCCGTAATCCAACAACACCCCCCCCCCCAAACCTTACTTTTTAGGACACTATGGGCAATTTAGCATTGCCAATCCACCTAACCCGCACATCTTTGGACTGTGGGAGGAAACCGGAGCACCCGGAGGAAACCCACGCACACACGGGGAGGACGTGCAGACTCCGCACAGACAGTGACCCAGCCGGGAATCGAACCTGGGACCCTGGAGCTGTGAAGCATTTATGCTAACCACCATGCTACCATGCTGCCCAAATTTCCTGCAAATTTCAGCCAGTGACCACACAAAACTTTTAATCCGGAACACATTCGTTGCAGGAATGCTGTCCTCCCAGATCCGTCAGCGGCTGCTGGAGAAGGAGACACTAGGCCTCAAGGAGGCATGGGCCCTCGCTAGCTCCCTGGATGTGGCCTCCCGAAACCCCCGTGCATACGTCCCCGACCGCGCGGCAGCCCCTTGGGCAGTGTGAAACCCACCCGCGGCTGACCCCGATCCATCCCCCATCCCCCCACAAGCTTGTGCCACGTGGCTGCCAGGCAACCCCGGGGGGGCCACGCTGCTATTTTTGCGGGCACGCCAAGCACCACCGGCAATGCTGCCCGGCCCGCTCCTCCATTCACAAAGGCTGTGGCCGCCACAACTCTCTCCGCAGGCCACGTGCAGCCCGTGGGCGCCGCCATCTTCAATTTCCAGAGCCACGTGCGGGCCCCGGGCACCGCCATCTTGTTCCCCAGGGACCGCGTGCGATGCGTGGGTGCCGCCACCTTGCCCACCCCCAGCCATGTGCGATCCGTGGGCGCCGCCATCTTGGCTGGAGTTTCAGGACCCCGATTCGGATGACCCCACACTGACCGAGGAAAATCTTCAGTTTCTACCACGACTTGCCTCGGTGACCCTTCGACCAGTCTCGGCCCCGAACTCTCTCGACCGCGACGTAGACTGTGCTCATCAACGGACACAAAACATCCTGTCTGATCGACTCTGGGAGCACAGAGAGCTTCATACACCCCAACACGGTAAGGCGCTGCTCCCTCCCTATACACCCAGTTAATCAAAGAATCTCCCTGGCTTCCGGGTCTCACTCTGTAGAGATCAAGGGGTTCTGCATAGCTAACCTCACAGTCCAGGGAAGAGAATTTAAGAATTTCCGACTCTACGTCCTCCCTCACCTCTGCGCTGCCACGCTCCTGGGATTGGATTTCCAATGCCCCATGCTAACCCTCGGTACGCCCATGTGGCGTACCCCGACGGCCGGCAGGATACGGTCTCCCTGCAGGACCTGGCGCCTGCTGAATCCCCACCCACATCCCCCCCATCAACCCCACCCTCCCTCTCACCGGGGCACCCCACGGCTGCCCCCTTCCCAGGTGGATCGGTTCTTCCACTGGTCCCACCCAGGGGTGATGAAGCTACTGAAGAAGCCAGGGTCACGCTCCCGGAGCCACGGATGTCCGAGCCAGCGCCTACATCACCGCCGAAACTATGACGATCACAGAGGACGACCAGGGCCCCCCCGATCGTGGTGGTGCAGTGGTTAGCACTGCTGTCTCACCACGCCGAGGTCCCAGGTTCGATCCCGGCCCCGGGTCACTGTCGGTGTGGAGTTTGCACATTCTCCCCGTGTCTGTGTGGGTTTCACCCCCACAACCCAAAGATGAGCAGGTGCATTGCCCACGCTAAATTGCCCCTTCATTGGAAAAAATTAAATAAATAAAAAATTTCCCAGCCTTCATACTCCCCATAGATAAGACTACTTCCAATTTATCTGCCAACTCCATCAATTTGGTTTTGGACACAGTTTTCAAACTTGCTGTGGTTAGATTGTCTTCATTCGGATAAGATCGAGCCAGATCAAGAGCCATTTTCGCAGCCTTCTTTCTTGAAACAATACGTTCTTATTTGGTTCCATTTGTTTCTCATTATGTTTAAAAAGTCAAAAATCCCCAAACACAAGGGGCCCAATTCTCCGACCCCCACGCCGGGTGGGAGAATCACGGGAATGCCGGGCGATTCCCGCCACGCCGCCCTGGCACCCGCACGCGATTCTCCCACCCACCCCCCCAAAACAGCGTGCCGCATTTCACAACAGGCCGCTCGGAGAATCGCCGCTCGCCATTTGTAGCAGGCGGGCGGCGATTCTCCGGCCCGGATGGGCCGAGCGGCCTGCCCAATCCGACGGGTTCACGCCGGCGTCAACAGCCGCGAACGCTGCGTGTGCGGCCTGGGGGGGGGGAGGAGGCGGTAGGGAGGATCGAGCACCAGGGGGGCGCTCAGTAGGGGTCTGGCCCACATTCGGTGCCCACCGATCGGCGGGCTGGCGTCTCTAAAGGACGCAGTCTTTTCCTCCACCGCCCCGCAAGATCAATCCTCCACGTCTTGCGGGGCGTCCGTGGGGAGGACGGCAACCGCGCATGCACTGGTTGGCGCCGGCCAACCTGCGCATGCACGAGTAACGTCATTTACGCGATGCCAGCCGCGTAATTTACGCGCCGCCAAGGCCCGGCGCACATAATTGACACGGCGCCGCTCCTAGCCCCCTGGGGGTGGGAGGATAGGGGGCGAGGAGCGGCCTCCGACGCCGGACTGAAACACTCCGGTTTTCACTCCGGCGTCGGCACTTAGTCTCCCTTTGGGAGAATTTCGCCCAAGGAATTAAGCTTTTCAAGATCCCGAACTCAAACCTCCAATTTCCTGTCATGAAGCAAGTTCAGGTTGCCTGCCAGGGTATCCCACCTTGGAGCACCGGTTCGTGGGGGCTTAGTTTTGTGTTTGGAATGGTGTGAGGAAACAAGTCAAACCCCAGTGAGAATGGACAGCCTGTCATCGTGTAGCAACGATTAAAAACTATTAAATTACAGAAAAGACAAATACACGCGAACGGGGCTCCAACTCTAAGAGGGGAGACGGTGGCGTAGTGGTATTGTTGTTGGCCTCGTAATCCCGGGACCCAAGATAATGGCCGGGGGACTTGGGTTCAAACCCCACCAAAAAGAAATGTCTACGATTAAAAAGTTTAATGATGAAATCATTGTCGTCAATGAAACCATTGTCGTAAAGGAAAGCTGCCATCGTTACTTGGTCTTGCCTGCATGTGACTCCGGGCCCAGTGTGGTTGACTTTTAAATGGCCCAGCAAGTCACTCAGTTATATTCAACTGTTATGAAAACACAAAACAAGGCGAGCTGGTGGTGTAGTTGTATTATCACTGGACTAGTAAACCAGAAACCCAGCGTAATACTCTCTGGACATGGGTTCGAATCCTGCCATTGCAGATTTGAATTCAATAAAAATCTGTCAGCACAGCGCTGAGGTCCCGGGTTTGAATCCCGCCTCTGGGCCTCTGTCCGTGTGGAGTTCGCACATTCTCCCCGTGTCTGCGTGGGTTCCACCCCCACAACCCAAAGATGTGCAGGCTAGGTGGATTGGCCGACGCTAAATTGCTCCTTAAATTGGAAAATAAATGAAAGCACAAAAGAAGAATAAAACTGGACGGGCCACTCGGCATCGAACCAGGCTCCGGAAACAACAACAGCAAACCCAGCCCTGTTTACCCTGCAAAGGCCTCATTACCAACATCTAGGGACTTGTGCCAAAGTTGGAAGAGCTGTCTCGCAGACTAGTCAAGCAACAGCCTGACATAGTATAATCATAATCTTTATTGTCAGGAGTAGGCTTACATTAACACTGCAATGAGGTTACTGTGAAAATCCCCTAGTTGCCACATTCCGCCGCCTGTTTGGGTACACAGAGGGAGAATTCAGAATGTCCAATTCACCTAACAGTACGGGCGGAATTCTCCGTTCCCGCGATAAATCGGGAAGGCCGTCGTGAACTCGGCCGAGTTTCACGACGGCATCGGAGGCCGCTCCTCGCACCTTATTCACCCCCACCCCCGGGGGGGGGGGGGGGGCTAGGAGCAGCGCTCTGTAACTCTTGGCCGCCGGGCCTTGACGCTTGGCCTACTCCTGCTCCTAACGTCCATGTTCGTATGGGTAGCACAACCTCTCCCAGAGAATGATTATCTACCTTCACCTGCATAACATTGCTCACCTCCTCCCCTGCTCCAGCTCAGATGCCACTGAATACCTCATTCATGCCATTGTCACCCAGGACTCAGTTGGCGTCCCCTGCCCGGAGCTGAGCTCCCAGTCCCGTGTCCTCGCCATCACAGAGATTGCCTTCTGCAGACTGACCCCACCCCGCCCATTTGCTGCTGAAACCCTCAGCCATTCCCTTGTGACCAGCAGAGTCAAATATTCCAAAGCTGCCCTGCACTCATATCCTGCACGAGCTTCACATGTCCCAAATCCAAACTGTCCAAATCATTCCCCTGTTTGCCTCTTGATGGAACCATCAATTCAGCGAACACGTGTAGTTGGATCTGAACAGAGGCTTTAATACACTTACAATAGAGCCAGCCTATTCGTCGCTGAACTTCAGGTGAACTGGCAGGCTGGCTCTAAGGCACTGATCTTTATACATCGGTCCCAGGGGGAGGAGTCCTGGGTGGAGCCAAGGGAGGAGCCCAGTACAAACTCTCGCATACTCCCAGAGCGACTCCCCCTGGTGGTCGGATAGTGCAACTGCACTTACAATGGGTAGATAACGAACATATATACATGGAGTGATATTGGCAACTATATATAGTGTGAATCACATTCACCACACCTCTCATACTAGTTCTTGTTGCCCTACATTGGAATCACTGTCTAAAACCTCTTGAGCACCAACATTCCCCTCTGCCTCACCAAATTCCTCTCACCCTGACCTGTTTGTGTAGATTTCCAATCCATCACAAACAACAAAGCAAAATACTGCGGATGTAGGAAATCTGAATAAAAAACAGAAAACGCAGGAAATATACAGACAGCATCTGTGGAGAGAGAAATGTTAATGTTTCAGATATCATCGGCACAATCTACCGATCCACCTTTCCATCAGCATCGAGAGACTGAATCATTTGGCTTCCCTTTCTCAAACTCGCTCTTCGCTGAAGACTTTCCTGAAAAACCTATTTCCTTCACCAAGATGTTGGTCATTCTTCATGATCTCTCTTCATAGAATCATGGAATCCCTACAGTGCCGAAGAAGGCCATTTGGCCCATCGGGTCTGCACTGACCCTCCGTAAGAGCAGCCTACTGAGGCCCACCCCTCCAACCCTATCCCTGCGACCCCACCTAACCTGTTCAACTGTGGGAGGAGACCGGAGCACCCAGACGCGGGGAGAACGTGCAGACTCAGTGAGGAGCCTCAGCGGCACTTGTTTCTCCTTGTGTCTCGGTGAAGCACCTCGAGACATATTCTACATGAAAACACCATCTTTAAAACTCAGGGAAGGGAATCAGCCACCGGTTTGGCGCACACGTGACTCCAGTCCCACACTGGTGGGTGGGATTTAACGGCCTCTCCTGAGGTGGGTTTGATAACAGAGAGAGTATTTAATCTGGTGGGGGGGGGGGGGGGGGCAGCTGTGGCCTGGCTGCCTTCTGGGACAGTGATGCTCGTGGACCGCCTTCCCAATCCGCTGCTAATTGAGGCCCTTCGATGAGCACAGCACTTTCTGTCGACCCATCCAACCCCTTTTCCCTGTGATCACTCACCTGTTGGCGAGCAACTCTGGTGGGGCGGGGGTTGGATGGGGTGGGGTCAGTCAGGCCCTACGCTCCCAAGATCTTTGATCTGGGGAAGGCCTGCAGCTGGCCAGCTAAATGCCTAAATGTGGAGATACAGATCCCTCACAGGCTCACCGGCCAGCAGGCGCGACAACAATTAACTCCATTCGTAATGTTTATAGATTGCAATTTACAGATGATGCAAAATGTGGAAGCATTGCAGACTGTGAGGAGAGGTTGCAGACTGTGAGGACAGGTTGCAGACAGTGAGGAGGACAGGTTGCAGACAGTGAGGACAGGTTGCAGACTGTGAGGACAGGTTGCAGACTGTGAGGACAGGTTGCAGACTGTGAGGAGGACAGGTTGCAGACTGTGAGGACAGGTTGCAGACTGTGAGGAGGACAGGTTGCAGACAGTGAGGAGGACAGGTTGCAGACTGTGAGGACAGGTTGCAGACAGTGAGGACAGGTTGCAGACTGTGAGGAGGACAGGTTGCAGACTGTGAGGACAGGTTGCAGACTGTGAGGACAGGTTGCAGACTGTGAGGAGGACAGGTTGCAGACTGTGAGGAGGACAGGTTGCAGACTGTGAGGACAGGTTGCAGACTGTGAGGACAGGTTGCAGACTGTGAGGAGGACAGGTTGCAGACTGTGAGGAAAGGTTGCAGACTGTGAGGACAGGTTGCAGACTGTGAGGAGGACAGGTTGCAGACTGTGAGGACAGGTTGCAGACAGTGAGGAGGACAGGTTGCAGACTGTGAGGACAGGTTGCAGACTGTGAGGAGGACAGGTTGCAGACTGTGAGGAGGACAGGTTGCAGACTGTGAGGAAAGGTTGCAGACTGTGAGGACAGGTTGCAGACTGTGAGGAGGACAGGTTGCAGACTGTGAGGAGGACAGGTTGCAGACTGTGAGGAGGACAGGTTGCAGACTGTGAGGAAAGGTTGCAGACTGTGAGGACAGGTTGCAGACTGTGAGGAGGACAGGTTGCAGACTGTGAGGACAGGTTGCAGACAGTGAGGACAGGTTGCAGACTGTGAGGAGGACAGGTTGCAGACTGTGAGGAGGTCAGGTTGCAGACTGTGCGAGGACAGGGTGGAACACGTTGGTGAACGGATGGATTGGTGGCAGAGTTCAATCCTCATAATATGAGGCGATGCATTTTGGTAGGAAGAACATGGAGAGAAAATATAAAATAAGCATACAATTTTAAAAGGGGTGCAGCAACAGTGGGACCTGGATGTAATCGTGCCTAAGTCACTAAAGATAGCGGGACAGATTGAGAGGTCTTGTGGCGCAGTGGGTGATCCAGTGAAGGTGAGTTCATTACCCGGCCAAACAGGTTCATTGTCAACTTGCAAACACTTCCAACATGCCACTGAAAGGTAGTAAGAGTGGGAGAGATTCCTGGTCTGCCATATGGTGGAAATAAATTTGAGCTCCTACCATCCCCATGCATAGCTGCATGCTACAAAATGCGTGTAAAAGTGTATGTTGCCACAGCAACTTGGACTCCTTGGCTCAGTTGGCTAGATGGTTGGTGTGGATCAGATTGGTGCCAATAGAATGCGGTTGAATTCCTGTTCCAGCTGTGGTGGATTTGGGGCCCTCCTCCTTGCCTTGTTGTGGGGCTGTTGTGTGGACCTGCCCTTGGCAGAGAACTGGAAGAGTTGGTCAGCAGCAGGGAGCTTGCACCTGAGCTCCCTGGATCCTGGTTGACCGATATGTCATTTAGATTTCTTATTTTGGTGTTCAAATCACACTGGCCTCCTGTGCATTCCCCAGTTGTGTCACTTCATACCAGCCTCCCCGGACAGGCGGCAGAATGTGGCGACTAGGGGCTTTTCACAGTAACTTCATTGAAGCCTACTCGTGACAATAAACGATTTTCATTTCATTTCATTTTTTTATCATTGGTGGGCCATGCGTTGAACTGTCTGGGCGCTAAGCTCTGGAATTCACTCCCTTAACATCTCCAGCATTTCTCATTTGTGATGCTTCTTCAAACCTAATTCTTTGACCAAATGATTGGTCACCTGTCCTAATGTTTCCCTCACTGGATAGTGCCACTTCTTGACCAATTGTGCTCCCATGAAACTCTTTGATGAAAGGTTCCAAGGGCTTTCACCGGAGCACAATCAGACCAAATCTGAGCCTAAGCTAAAGAAGAGGAAAGGTGTCTAATGACCAGGGCCACGAGGTAGGTTTGGAGGAGGGATCACAAAGGAGGGGAGAGAGGTTCAATCCTGAGGGGCACATGCCAAAAAGATCCTTTGGCCCAGCTCTGTGCTAATTGATCGCGCTTGGAGCAACGATGGAGGCTCTGCAATTGGCCTCAGCACCCTGGTTTTGGGGAGAAGAAAGAGTATCGAGGCATTGCACACGCATTCGCTACCCCATGGCCTGGGCTGGCAAAGTGGACGTTGGAAGAGGCCAGAATAAGGCTGGTGTATAACACCCTAAATACCCCACCTTACTCACCACTGAGTAAACTTTGAAATATAGTTTGGTTATAGTGTAGAATGAGGCCATTTGGCCTATAGTCTCCTGCTGCCATTCTGCAAGCACAACTTAACTTGGGGGAGTTGTGCCTGCGGACGAGGAAACCATCAAATCCCAGCCAGTGTTAACATTTCAGCATTGGAATGAGAGACTACTGGAGAAGGAGCATAGCATGTTGACCTAGTTAGTGGGTATCTATTGTACTAAATCTGGCTCAATGGCTGGAAGGTACCTTACAGTTTATAATACTAAATGGGAAGATTAAGATCTATAAAACTGATTGAAGCTGGTTACTGTTCACTTTTGTCTTGAAAATAAAGTTATCTTGACTCCCTGCTTTGTATCACTATTCATACTGGGAATGACTGGAGTTCTCACAAATACAGACTTTCCGATCAGATGTTAAACTGTGCCAAGGATGTATTTCTGAGGCTGTATAAGGCTCTGATCAAACCCCATTTGGAGTATTGTGAGCCGTTTTAGGCCCCATATCTAAGGAAGGATGTGCTGGCCTTGGAAAGGGTCCAGAGGAGGTTCACAAGAATGATCCCTGGAATGAAGAACTTGTCGTATGAGGAATATTCGAGGACTCTGGGTCTGTACTCGTTGGAGTTTGGAAGGATGGGAGGGGATCTTATTGAAACTTACAGGATATTGTGAGGCCTGGATAGAGTGGACGTGGAGAGGATGTTTCCACTTGTAGGAAAAACTAGAACCAGAGGACACAATCTCAGACTAATGGGACGATCCTTTAAAACAGAGATGAGGAGGAATTTCTTCAGCCAGAGGGTGGTGAATCTGTGGAACACTTTGCCGCAGAAGGCTGTGGTGGCCAAATCACTGAGTGTCTTTAAGACAGAGATACATAGGTTCTTGATAAATAAGGGGATCAGGGGTTATGGAGAGAAGGCAGGAGAATGGGGATGAGAAAATATCAGCCACGATTGAATGGCGGAGCAGTCTCGATGGGCCGAGTGGCCTAATTCTGCTCTTATGTCTTATAGTCTTATGGAGCTAGATGCAAAATGGAACAATTTCAAAGAAGAACGGGAACGTTTTGCCTGATGTCCTGATCAGTATTTATCCCTGACTGTGCACAAATACAGGCTGCCATGAATCCGACTTTACAACATTGGTAACACTTTAAACGTGCTGCATTGCCCATAACGTGTTTTGGGAAGTCCAATGGTCATGAAGGGGGCTATATAAATGTAAATCATTCCTTTTGTTTGTTCATTCAAGCAAACGCTTGGGGAAGAGGAACAGATTCAATAGTTCAAGCTTTTGCACTAAGATGTTGTGAACTGCAGGTGCATTGATAATAATATAAATCTTTGTTGTCACAAGTAGGCTTATATTAACACTGCAAGGACGTTACTGTTGATGCGACCATCAAATTCACTCGAGACATGAGTAGAAGTAAACCGTGGCTTTAATCAACTTAGAACAGTGCCTGCCTGCGACTGATCCAATACTGAGAACCGCCTACAGGTCAACTGCTCTTTATACCTCCTTTCAAGGGGAGGAGCCATGGGCGGAGCCCATACGGGCCCCAACATGTTCCCCTATGGATAATGCCACACAATGGCCCACAGGAGAAGCCCACAAGGGCAACAGCACAGATCCAAATACAATGGTGGATTATTGGCATAATACATTCACCACAACTGTGAAAAGCTCCTAGTCGCCACACTCCGGTGCCTGTTCGGGTACACAGAGGGGGAATTACCTAACAGCACGTCTTTTGGGACATGCGGGAGGAAACCGGAGCACCCGGAGGAAACCCAACGCAGACACAGGGAGAACATGCAGACTCCGCACAGATAGTGACCCAAGCCGGGAATCGAACCTGGGACCCTGGAGCTGTGAAGCAACAGTGCTAACCACTGTGCTATTGTGCTGCCTATAATCTGCAGTTATCGGCTTAATTATTGGAATTCAAATATGAAAATTAAATGGCTGGTGTAGATGGGTGTGCAAGGTGCAGGATTGCAAACTGGGGAGAGAGGGTTGCTGCTTGTATGATAAGGACTTGCACTGGAATCGTCGACTATCTTTAAACTGTGGTGGAGCACATGTAACCTAATTTAACAGAGTGAAGCTCTATGTTTGTATGTGGCGAGGGACGATTGATAAGTGAGAGTGTCAGCCTGGCTGAACCAGTAGAATTGGCCTCTGGATCAAAAGATTATGGGCGGAATTTCACCAGCCACAAGTGGGCAGCTTTGTTGGAGGGTGGGTGGGTGGGTGAAGGATCAGCCACTCAATGTTTTTGTGCCAATGACCAAAACTGCTGTAGGTAGCTGGGACTGACAGGTAGCCAATTAGTGCCAATTAACTGGTCACTTGGGGCTGGACTGGGCAGACCGTAGGATGAGATATTAAAACAAGGTTCCCGCCTGCCCTCACAGGTAGACGTAACATTTCCCTTGGCACTATTTCAGCGAAGAGCAGAGTTTGCAGTGTTGTTACAGCGCAGAAGGAGGCCACTTGGCCCATTGTGTTTGTACTCGCCCTCTGAATGGGCATTTAATTCACCTGGTGCCATCCTCCTGCTTTTTCCCACAGCCCTGCACAATGTTTGAATAATCATCTAATTCCCTTTTGAATGCTTTGAATGAACCTGCCTCCATCACCAAGGCAATGCATTCCAGATCTTAAACACTCGCTGTGTGAAAACTTTTTTTTCTCATATCGCTTTTGCTTCTTTTACCGATTCCATTAAATCTGTGCCTTCTCGTTTTCAATCCTTCTGCCAGTGGAAACAGTGTCTCCCTATCTACTCTGTCCAGGCCCCTCATTATTTTGAACATTTCCATTAAGTCTCCTCTCAATCTTCTTTTCTTCAAGAGGCCCAGCTTCTCCAATCTACCCTCAGAACTGAAGCTTCTCAGTTGCTTCACAGCTCCAGGGTCCCAGGTTCGATTCCCGGCTTGGGTCACTGTCTGTGCGGAGTCTGCACGTTCGCCCCGTGTGTGAGTGGGTTTCCTCCGGGTGCTCCGGTTTCCTCCCATGGTCCAAAGATGCGCAGGTTAGGTGGATTGGCCATGCTAAATTGTCCTTAGTGTCCAAAAGGTTGGGTGTGATTACTGGGTTATGGGGTTACGGGGATAAGGTGCAGACGTGGGCTTTAGTGGGATGCTCTTTCCAAGGGCCGGTGCAGACTCGATGGGCCAAATAGCCTCCTTCTGCGCTGTAAATTCTATGATTCTGTAACCCCTGGAATCATGCTTGTATTTAAAAAAAAAATTTGGAGTACTTAATTCAATTTTTTTCCTAAATAAGGGGCAATTTAGCGTGGCCAATCCACCTACCCTGCACATCTTTGGGTTGTGGGGGTGAAACCCACGCAAACACGGGGAGAATGTGCAAACTCCACACAGACAGTGACCCAGGGCCGGGATCGAACCCGGGTCCTCAGCGCAGTGACGCAGCAGTGCTAACTACTGCTGTCCTCGGAGTCGTTCTTGTAAACCTCTTCTGCACTCTTTCACATCCTTCCTAAAATGAGGTGCCCAGAACTGTGCACAGTACTCCAGCTGCGATCTAACTAGCATCTTCTACAAGCTCAACATACCCTCCTGGCTCTTGTACTCTATCCCCCTATCAATAAAGCCCAGGATACTGTATGCTTTTCTGAACATTGACCAGGGTGAAGGATAACTCTCCTGCTCTATGAAATAGTCTCATTTTACAAGTGGTTGAACACCCCATTTGAAAGTCTGTACCCCAGTCATTCCCAGCGGAATGTAACATGGGCTGGCGCAGTTCATTAACCTGATTAGAACAGGACTGGGTGGAGGCAGCGAGCTCCACAAAGCCAGGCCACAGTTACCTCAGGAACGGGGAATATTACAGCAGCAAACACCGAGATCCTGTCAGTTGCACAAAAACAGAAGTAAACTTTGCTCTGCCGGAGCTCTGCACCATGTGCTGGCATTTCCTGAAGTGGAGAGGAGGCCATGAAGAAGCCTTTATATTTATAAAAATATTTCCTGAACATGTTGCGCATTTTTCTTTTGTCCCAAATAATGCCTCCCTCCAGGCCAGGAAATGCCACGATGATCCGAGGTCCATAAAGAGCAAATTGATTTATTTCCCAGCTGGTGAGAGTGTCCTAGGAGCAGAATTAGCATTAAAACCGATCTGGCCACACAACGTCAACAGAGCTGAAAGATTATAAATGTCAGGAAAGGCTGAAAAGGTAGTCACATTTCCTGTCAATCTTGGTCCCTCCTGTGCTCTAAGTGGTGGCTCCTTGCTGGAGTACAGTTACTCAGGTATACACGCCCTTGCAGAGTGGCTTTTCCTGATGTGTGGCCTCTGGCAATGAGTCAAAGAACAAAGAAAATTACAGCACAGGAACAGGCCCTTCGGCCCTCCCAGCCTGCAACGATCCAGATCCCTTATCTAAACCTGTCGCCTATTTTCCAAGGTCTACTTCCCTCTGTTTCCCGCCCGTTCATATATCTGTCCAGATGCATCTTAAATGATGCTATCGTGCCCGCCTCTACCACCCCCGCTGGCAAAGCGTTCCAGGCACCCACCACCCTCTGCGTAAAAAACTTTCCACGCACATCTCCCTTAAAATTTCCCCCTCTCACCTTGAAATCGTGACCCCTTGCAATTGACACCCCCACTCTTGGAAAAAGCTTGTTGCTATCCACCCTGTCCATACCTCTCATAATTTTGTAGACCTCAATCAGGTCTCCCCGCAACCTCCTTCTTTCCAACGAAAATGATCCTAAACCTTTCTTCATAGCTCTCACCCTCCATACCAGGCAACATCCTGGTGAACCTTCTCTGCACCCTCTCTAAAGCATCCACATCCTCTGGTAATGTGGCGACCAGAACTGCACGCAGTATTCCAAATGTGGCCTAACCAAAGTCCTATACAACTGTAACATGACCTGCCGACTCTTGTACTCAATACCCCGTCCGATGAAGGCAAGCATGCTGTATTTCTTCTTGACCACTCTATCAACCTGCGTTGCCACCTTCAGGGTACAATGGACCTGAACTCCCAGATCTCTCTGTACATCAATTTTCCCCAGGACTCTTCCATTGACCATATAGTCTGCTCTTGAGTTAGATCTTCCAAAATGCATCACCTCGCATTTGCCTGGATTGAACTCCATCTGCCATTTCTCTGCCCAACTCTCCAATCTATCTATATTTTGTTGTATTCTCTGACAGTCCTCCTCGCTATCTGCAACTCCACCAATCTTAGTATCATCTGCAAACCTGCTCATCAGACCACTTGTACCTTTGTCCAGATCATTTATGTATATCACAGATCATTTCCAATTAAGGGGCAATTTAGCGTGACCAATCCACATAAGGATCACTGTCCCAGGGCAAGGTTTGCAGAAGGCAGACAGTCCAACGTCATTCCTATTACAGAGCAATCGGCATTTATATAGCACCTTGAATGAAACCCAAGGCGCTTCACAGAAATATAATCAAACAAATGTGTCCCTGAGCCACATGATCGAGGATAGGACATGTGACCAAAAGGTTAGTTAAAGAGGTAGGTTTTTTTTTAAAATATAATTTTTATTGGAATTTTTAACAGAAAATATAAAACATAACGACAAACAATGAAATGCAACAAAATAACCCATAATAACTGTACCACCCCCAGACCGTATCGACGCATGTATCCCATCCCCCCCCCCCCAACCCCAATGAACAACAAAAGAACTTAAAAATAAATTTTAATTAAATAAACAAACATAGTCATCGTCCGCCCCCCCCCCCCCCCCCCACCTTTTCCCTCCCCCTTCCCCCCCTCCCCCCCCGGGTTGCTGCTGCTACTGTCCCTGTACCAAAGAGGTAGGTTTTAAAGTGCACTGGGCCCACACAGCTCCTGAGCTCATTAAGCCTTGGTCCAAGTATGGACTAAAGAGCTGAATAGCATATCATAGACATCACAGTGCAGAAGGAGGCCATTCAGCCCATCAAGTCTACACCAGCCCTTGGAAAGAGCACCCTACTTAAGCCCACACCTCCACCTCATCCCCGTAACCCCACCTAACCTTTTTGGGCACTCAGGGCAATTTAGCATGGCCAATCCTCCTAACCCATACATCTTTGGACTGTGGGAGGAAACCAGAGCACCGGTAAGAAACGCACGCAGAAACAGGGAGGACGTGCACACCGACAGTGACCCAAGCTGGGAATCAAGCCTGGGACCCTGGAGCTGTGAAGCAACTGTGCTAACCGCTGTGCTGCCGTGCCGCCCAGGTGAGTTGAGAGTTGAAATCAAGGGCAAGTGTGGCAAAATGTGAAGTTACCCCCCAATAGATATCATACGGCTAAATTGATTGGTTGGAATGAAGTGTTGGGTCCAGATACTTTAATCCTGCAGAAAGACAAGACAAAGCAAAATAAATTGAGGCATTAAGGGCTTTGAAATAAGAGACAGCAAATACATTTGGACCAAATTCATATTTTCTTGAATAAATTGGGATGATTTGTTTCTTGGCAATCCTTTCAGCGCTGACCCACACTGTAATAATCTAGATTGTGGAAAAATGTTCTGTGTAAATAGACAGTGTAAGCTAGCCTGAATATTTTCCTTTAAAAAAAATAATGTTCCGAGAGCAATGAATTCCAAAAATGCTGAGGGAATCGGCTATTTCGGACTTACCTTGTTTTCTTTATTACTGTAAGTTCACGCTTTTAAAATCACTAGATACAGAGATGGAGGAGGAGGAGGTGATAGACCCAGCCAGCATCTGGTCGCCATAACCTTTCACTTACTGGATTTATTTCTGGATTGTTGAAGGGAACGTGGTTTTAATTACCGAGTCAGCCATCCAGCGTTGGATTCCCCTCGTCATGTGACAATAATTCTCTTTCCTCTCCACTCTCTCTCCACCCCGCACCACGTGCCACCTTCTGGAATCGGCCAGGAACTTCGCTCCAGACTCTGCCGCTCCTTGAACGACCCTTCACGAGTAACCAATAGCGGCTCCCAAATCTTGCCATTGCCTTGCCCCTTCCCTATCTCTGGAACCCCACCCGGTCCTGCAGCACTCCAAGCTGGCTGCTTTCTTCCAAGTCTCCTTTGAAGTGCCTTGGGATATTGTAGTATGTTAAAGGTGCTATATTAATGCAATTTGATGCAAAACACAGTAAAACATGGAACATGACTATCCAGACATCTAGAACTAAGGTAACTTCATGAACCTTGATATAACATGCGATTTTCCTCCATGAGTGGTATGGTAGATAAAAGGCGCGATTCTCCGCCCCCCACGCCGGGTGGGATAATAGTGGGAGGGCCTCCCGACATTTTTCACGCCCTCCCGCTATTCTCCCCCCCCCCCCCCCCCACGCCCGACCCACGCCACGAATCGCCGCTCACCGTTTTTTACGGCGAGCAGCGATTCTCCAAGGCCGATGGGCTGAGCGGCCGGGCCTTCACGCCCGTTTCAATATGGCAGCAAACACACCTGCTCGCTGCCGTTGTGAAACGGGCGGCAGATGCCCGTTTGTGGCATCTGGGGGCCCGATTGGCATGGCAGTACCACGGCCGTGCCAAGGGGGACGTGCGTCCGTAACGGACGCACTCTTTTCCCTCCGCCGCCCCGCAAGATCAAGCCGCCACGTCTTGCGGGGCGGCTGATGGAAAAGACGGCAACTGCGCATGCGCGGGTTGGCGTTGACCAACATGCGCATGCGCGGCTGACGTCATCGGCCGCGTCAGCCAGCGTGACGCACAGGGCCGCGCTCCTAGCCCCGCCCGGGGGGGAGAATCGGCCCCGGAAGTGGGTGTGAAGGCTGCCGTGGGTCACGGCCTGTCCCACGGCAGCCTTTATGCCCAAAGCATTTTCAATTTTCTACAGAAACAGTGGTTAGCACTGCTGCCTCAGAGCAACAGGGACCAGGGTTAGATTCTGAACTTGGGTGGCTCTGAGTGGAACAAAGAACAAAGAACAAAGAAAAGTACAGCACAGGAACAGGCCCTTCGGCCCTCCAAGCCTGCGCCGACCATGCTGCCTGTCTAAACTAAAATCTTCTGCACTCCCAGGGACCGTATGCCTCTATTCCCATCCTATTCATGTATTTGTCAAGATGCCCCTTAAACGTCACTATCGTCCCTGCTTCCACCACCTCCTCTGGCAGCGAGTTCCAGGCACCCACTACCCTCTGTGTAAAAAACGTGCCTCGTACATCTCCTCTAAACCTTGCCCCTCACACCTTAAACCTATGCCCCCTAGTAATTGACCCCTCCACCCTGGGAAAAAGCCTCTGACTATCCACTCTGTCTGTGCCCCACATAACTTTGTAGACCTCTATCAGGTCGCCCTTCAACCTCTGTCGTTCCAGTGGGAACAAACCGAGTTTATTCAACCGCTCCTCATAGCTAATGCCCTCCATACCAGGCAACATCCTGGTAAATCTCTTCTGCACGTTCTCTCCATGTCTGCGTGGGTTTTCTCTGGGTGTTCCAGTTTCCTCCCACAGTCCAAAGATGTGCAGGTTAGGTGAATTGGCCATGCTAAAATCACCCCTTATTGTCCAAAGATAGTGTGGGGGAGTGAGCCTATGTGGAGTCCCCTTTCAGAAAGTCAGTGCAGACCCGATGGGCTGAATGGCCTTCTTCTGCACTATAGCGTTTCTATGGATTCTATGAAGTTGCATTTGGTTTTTTTTAATTTAGAGTATCCGATTCATTTTTTCCAATTAAGGGAAAATTTTAACATGGCCAATCCACCTACCCTGCACATCTTTGGGTTGTGGGTGGTGAAACCCACGCAAACACGGGGAGAATGTGCAAACTCCACACGGACAGTGACCCAGAGCCGGGATCGAACCTGGGACCTCGGCGCCGTGAGGCAGCAATGCTAACCACTGTGCCACCGTGCTGCCCTATCAGAAAGTATTATTGATTGTTGTAAAAACCCATCTGATTCACCAGTGCCCATCACGGAAGGAAATCTGCCATTCTTAAGCGGTCTGGCCTACATGTGACTCCAGAATGACAGCAACGTGGTTGACTTTTAAATGCCCCCTCGAGTGCAATTAGGGATGGGCAATAAATGCTGGTCCAGCCTCTGATACCCACATCCCGTGCAATAATTTTTTTAAAAAGCTAGCAATTGTAGGTTCTTTCAATGAGGGGGTAAGGGGAGAGTGGGTTCAAATAGGCTGTGCGGCAACCATTATAAATAATTAAACACAGATATTTACTCCAGGTCCCTGGCTGAACCTTGTAAATGGCAACATTGTGCAGTAGTGCTCACTTAATTTATTTCTTGCATTTTTGATCGAGACAGGAAGAAACTTTCCTCAGGCTGTCAAATTCTTCTGTGTTTAAGCCAATTGTGGATATTACAGACCACAAAGGGTTAAGCACCATATAACCGGATGCAGCCACCACACATGGCAAGGCAGGGCCCTGCAAACATGGCCTTAACATCCTGGCCAACAGCTGGCCAGACTTTCTGGAGCCACTCATCAAGACAAGAAATATGCTGCAGTAGTGACCGCCCTGCCTTTCCTATTCAAACATCTCCAGGTGTAAAGCCTCTCTGTGATCCAGAGCCATCTAGGGGGAAGCTGTGTAAACAGAGCTAAGAGATACCCTGGGGAGAGCCTGGAGAACAACAACAACTTTATTGAACGGTCCGAGCCCACTTAAAGCGGCTGCTCGTAGTAAATCAGGGCTTTTGGCCTTCGTTGCCTTTTCTGCACTGCACACACCCCAGCCAACAGCATAAGGTTTTTGTCAGTATTTTGGACAGGAACCCCCCCCCCCCCCCCCCACCCCCCCCCCCCACCCCTTGTCTCATAAGGCGCAGGCTCCAGAGTTCAGAGAATGTCCTCGTGCATTTTGCCAAAGTAGCCGTTCTGCCTGCTGGAAGGTGAGAGAGGGGCGGTGTTCACCGGGCGTTAACTATTTGACTGCAGTGTGCATCACAGAGCCATTGCATTGCAATATAACCCGGGCAGTATTAAGCCCAATCGCTGTGCGGCTCAATTAAAAGCAAATTACTGTGGATGCTGGAATCTGAAACAAAAACAGAAAGTGCCGGACGATCTCAGCAGGCCCGACAGCCACTGAGGCGAGAGAACGGGGAGCTAGCGAGTCGGGTCAGGATGACTCCTTGTCAAAGTGTGTCCAGCTTGTCAGTTCATTCCTGCGTAGCCCCACAGAATCTGCACCTTCTGATCCACACCTTGGGTTGCCAACTTCACTTGGGTGTATTCCTGGAGGTTTCATCACGTGACCTCCACCTGCTGGAACCTCCCCACCCCCATCCTGCTGCCCTGGCCCTTCCTCTGAGCACCGCCTCCCCAGTTGGTCATACGCCCAGCCATTTTTTTAAATTTGAATTTTGAAGAGGTTGGAGAGAGAGGATGCCTCCATTTTGAAGTGCCCTCCCCCCCCCCCCTCACTGACTTGGCACGGCAACCTGCCATTGTTTTCTAGCTTGGAGGCCTGTGATTGGCTGTCCGGTTTCGAGAGTTTACCCATCACCCTTCTTTGGACGTCGAGCCTGCCCTTAAATTGACCGCTCCAGTGAAAATCGTCCACAGGGCCTACTTCGCACGTCGCGCGGGGGTTTCTAACCCCCCCCCCCCCCCCCACTTGAGCCCGATGTGGGGAGGCCCAGACCCACAGGGGAAAACCTTCCCTTTGTGACCCAATATTGACAGTTAATGAAACAGCCCCATTCTTCTGCACATCTCCAATATTTTGGTAACAGATGAACGAAAGGGCTGGAAGGAAAGGAGTATAACATTTGAATGTCCTCCGCCACGATTTTTCTCCTGCGTGTCGCTCGCAGGATTAAACTTGGAGATTAAACTTCAATTCCCGGAGACTCGGGGGGGGGCAATGGAGGGTTGGCAACATTGTCAACCTGGTTCGGATGCTTTGACAGGCTGCGTCTTACCCAAGAAACAATCACGGGGCCCTCTTGACAGACCTGCGTCACTGTGAGAGCAGACCGAAGTCAAGTTGAGGGCTTATCAGGCAATTAAAATGTGTAGAACAGCTGCAACGTGCTCTGAACATTTCAGTATAAATCTACGATGTTGGGCCACTCATTGCAGTAAACATGTCTGGTTTTGTCATGCATTTTTTTGTGGCTTGCCTTGTTAACTCGAACAACTGCAACTTGCAATTATGTAGCGCCATCAATGTCGAAAAACACTTCAAGGTGCTTTCAGGAGGCAGACCAGACCAAACGCAGCGCCAGGACAGATATTAGAAGGGGTGACGAAAGGTGTGGTCATAGAGGTGGGTAGTCAGTGGGGCCTGAAAGGAGGAGAGGGTGCTTGAGAGGCAAAGAGGTCTCAGGAGGTACAGAGTTTGGGCAGCTTCAGCCACGTCCACCAAGGGGCAGTGGGAGAGACACAAATAGCTGGATTCTCGGTCGGTGGGGTCCTCTGCTTCACCGGCAAAGCACTCAGGCTCGGGAATTCCCGACGGCGTGGGGCTCCCCATAGTGGGAAACCCCATTGGCTGGCTGCTGGGATGGAGAATCCCGCTACCGGCGGGATGGGGAATCCCACCTAAAATGAAAAATGAAATGAAAATCGCTTATTGTCACGAGTAGGCTTCAAATGAAGTTACTGTGAAAAGCCCCTAGTCGCCACATTCCGGCGCCTGTCCGGGAGGCTGGTACGGGAATCGAACCGTGCTGCTGGCCTGCCTTGGTCTGCTTTAAAAGCCAGAGATTTAGCCTGGTGAGCTAAACCAGCCCAAGATCGGAGTTAAGAGAATGTTGTCTCGGAGGGTAGTAGAAAAAGGATGAGGCTATGATGGGATTTAATTACAGGGTAGAACTTATTAAAATTGGGTTTGTTAGGGAGCTGATGTAGGTCAGCGAGCAGAAAGACAAATAAAAACAGCAAGCTCTGATCCGGCAGCATCTATGGGGAGAGGAATAGTTAAAGTTAACGAGAGACAGGGTGGCACGGTGGCGCAGTGGTTAGCACTGCTGCCTCAGAGCACCGAGGTCCCAGGTTCGATCCCGGCCCTGGGTCACTGTCCGTGTGGAGTTTGCACAGTCTCCCCGTGTCAGCGTGGGTCTCATCCCCACAACCCAAAGATGTGCAGGGTAGGTGGATTGGCCATGCTAAATTGCCCCTTAATTGGAAAAAAAATAATTGGGCACTTTAAATTTAAAAAAATGTAAAAAACGTTAACAAGGGGCAATGCAGATTTTGGATTCAGGCAGTGTTTTGGATGAGTTGCTATCGATTAAAGGTGGAGGTTGGGAAACTGGGTAGGACAGCAATAGAAACGTCAAATCCTGAGCTGATGACAAGAGGGTTACCGAGGGTTTCGATTTACAAAATAAATCAACAACACATATGTTCAGTAATCATTTTATTGAATCCTATCCTACTTGTTAATAAGACAGGTTATTGATTTTGATTTGATTTGATTTATTGTCACATGTACCGAAGTACAATGAAAGCTATTTTTCTGCGGCCAAGGGAACGTACACAGTATGTACAGAGTAGACACAAGAATAATCAACAGAGAACATTGACAAATGGTACATTGACAAACAGTGATTGGTTACAGTGCGGAACAAGGGGCCAAACAAAGCAAACAAAGCAAATATATGAGCAAGAGCAGCATAGGGCGTCGTGAATAGTGTTCTTACAGGGGTAAAGATCAGTCCAAGGGGGAGTCGTTGAGGAGTCTAGTAGCTGTGGGGAAGAAGCTGTTCCTATGTCTGGATGTGCAAGTCTTCAGACTTCTGTACCTTCTGCCTGATGGAAGGGTCTGGAAGAAGGCAATGCCTGGGTGGGAGGGGTCTCTGATAATGCTGTCTGCCTTCCTGAGGCAGCGGGAGGTGTAGACAGAATCAATGTGGGGGTGGAAAACTTGTGTGATGCGTTGGGCTGAGTTCACCACAGTCTGCAGTTTCTTGTGATCTTGGGCCGAGCAGTTGCCATACCAGGCTGTGATGCAGCCGGATAGGATGCTCTCTATCGCACATCTGTAGAACTTGGTGAGAGTCGATGCAGACATGCCAAATTTTTTCAGCTTCCGTAGGTTGTCACACATTTCAGATTACACAGGTCCATTGCAGATTCCACTGTGGCCCCTAGGGAGGCGGTGGCATAGTGGTATTGTCACTGGACTAGTAATTCAGGCTAATGCTCTGGGATCCTGGGTTCAAATCCCACCACAGCAGATGGTGAAAATTGAATTCAATAAAAATCTGGAGTTAAAAGTCTAATAAACATCCCAAGAACGAATAGAAAAAATGGGAAGCACATTGACTCTGGAGTTTGGATTCAAAACCTGGTCTGTGGTGGACTAGCCAGTGTCACCAATTCAAAACATCTTCAGTAGTCTGACAACAGAGGGTGAAATTGTTCCATTATCTTCTTAAGAACATTAGAAATAGGACTAGTCTGCTCCGCTACTCAATGCAATCATGGCTAACCTTTCATCTCAATCCACTTTACTGCCTGCTCCCCATATCTACTGATTCCCTTCAAGACCAAAATCTATCCATCCCAGTCAACAATGGAACATCCACAATTCCGAGAATTTCAAATATTCATAATCCTCCGAGTGAAGAGATTTCTCTTCATCTCAGCACCAAACGATGGATCCTTAGGCTGCGCTCCCATGTTTCGAATCCCCGACAGGGCAAAACGGCCTCTCAGTGAACCCTGTTAAGCCCCTTCACAATCCCGTAAGCTTTGCAGAGGTCACGTCGCGTTCTTCTAAACACCAAAGAAATTACTCAGCCTCTTTATCAGTGGACAACCCTCTCAACTCAAGAAAGAGTCGAGTGAGCCTTCACAGTGCTGCCTCTAATACAAGTCTATCCTCCCTTAGATTAGAGAGCCAAACTGCGCTCTGCACCTGATAATGGATTGGCCAGGTTAGGCTGGGTTACGGGAACACATGAATTGCTGGGTTAAAAAGGACCAAGAGCCACCTGTTTCCTGGACCATCCAGGCAGTCACACTATACAGCAATAATGGAGTTTATTTTTGAAATAAATTTAGAGTACCCAATTCTTTTTTTTTTCCAGTTAAGGAGCAATTTAGCGTGGCCAATCCACCTACCCTGCACATAGAATCATAGAATTTACAGTGCAGAAGGAGGCCATTCAGCCCATCGAGTCTGCACCGGCTCCTGGAAAGAGCACCCTACCCAAGGTCAACACCTCCATCCTATCCCCATAACCCAGTAACCCCACCCAACACTAAGGGCAATTTTGGACACTAAGGGCAATTTATCATGGCCAATCCACCTAACCTGCATATCTTTGGACTGTGGGAGGAAACCGGAGCACCCGGAGGAAACCCACGCACACACGGGGAGGATGTGCAGACTCCGCACAGACAGTGGCCCAAGCTGGAATCGCACCTGGGACCCTGGAGCTGTGAAGCGATTGGGATGAAACCCACGCAGATACGGGGAGAATGTGCAAATTCCGCCCAAACAGTGACCCGGGGCCGGGATCGAACCTGGGACCTCGGCGCAGTGAGGTAGCAGTGCTAACCACTGCGCCGTAATGGAGTTGTTGATGAATTGCAGCAATCAATGTCTGTCAATTAGTCTACAACTGATCCAGACAGAGGAAGGGGAAGCCCCCCCACCCCCGCAATCAAAGAAAACTTTGGGAATTATAGGTCCAAGGTCACCTATTCCTTTCAAGATTGCTGCACTGGCCATGTAATATGTCTCCAGCTATTTATATGATGAAGCCCAATGTATGGGGCGGAATTCTTCCATCTGGAACTAAGTGCCGTGGCCAAGGTGAGGACAGGGACTGTGTCTCGCTGCACAGACTATCAAGAAATCCTCCTGACCTACACCTGGTCGAGGAGGACGAGCAGGGATGTGTCACTGGAGGCCCCGGTCCCCTTCCTGCCAATCCTTACAGACCCCGTCATTAAGTTAGATGTTCGGGCACCTTTTAAATATGGTGCCCAGATATCCAGCCCTCCTTGCCCCTTGATGGAACCATCAATTCACCAGACACGTGTTTCCGATATAAATCTAGCCTTTAATCGACTTACTTCAGAGCCAGCCTGTTACCCGTTGATGAACTCTTAGTGAACTCAGGCTGACTCTGGACAAGGGTATTTATACAGTGGCACTAAGGGGAGGAGTCATGGGCGGAGCCAAGGGTGGGGCCCAGTACAAGTTCCTGAGTACTCCCAGAGCTACTCCCCCTTGTGGTAGGATAGCACTACTGCGCTTACAAAGACAGTGTGAATGATCATATATATATATATATATTACATTCACCACACCCCTGCCTTAACCTCCTTTGTCATACCCCCAAAGGAAGACAGCCGATTAGATCAGGAAGACCCATATCAGCCATCCTCTCTGATATCATTTCTATCCATCCATTCTTTAATAAGCTTGAGCCACATCTCAAGTTCACTAGTCTGTAGTTTCCTGGGTTGTTTTTTTTAAATTTAGAGTACCCAATTATTTTTTTCCTATTAAGGGGAAATTTAGGGTGGCCAATCCACCTAATCAGCATATCTTAGGGTTGTGGGGGGTGAAACCCACGCAGACATGGGGAGAATGTGCAAACTCCACACGGACAGTGACCCAGGGCCGGGATTCGAACCCGGGTCCTCAGCGCCGTAGTCCCAGTGCTAACCACTGCGCCGCCATGCTGCCCCTCCTGGGTGGTTTTGCTGCCATTTTTAAAAAGCATTAAGAGAAACAACAGCCTTTTTCTTCAGCCTCCAGGAACCTCTCCAGTATTCAAGAATCTTGGTTAAGATTTGTACCAGAGTTCCTGCAATTTCCTCCTTCAGTTCCTTGGATGCATTTTCCCGGCTCATGAAGTTTATCCACTTAAAGTCTGCACAGCTGTTCGACTGCCGTGTTCGTCGTAACGGGAATAGGGCAATAACTTATCTATCAGGCAATTCCTGTTTCCCTTTCCAGGTCAAGTCTGTTATTTACCTCATTCCCCAGTGAAGACTGCGACAGTGGTAGAAGTATCTACTTAGAAAGGAAGACTTGTATTTATATGGCACCTTTCACTACTCAGGAGGTTTCAATGTGTTTTACAGCCCATACAATACTCCTGAAGTGTAGACATTGTTCTGCAGTAAATGCGGCAGCCAATAGCATACAGAGAGCTTCCATTTAAACAGCACCACGATAATGATCAGATGATCTGCTTTAGTGATGCTGGCTAAGGGTACAAATTGGACAAGGCGGGGGAGAATTTGTGTGCTTTTATTATTGGCGATAATGCCCCGCGTCCTTTTATGCCCATTTGAGAGGGGCGATGGGATTTATTGTTTCATCTGAGAGACAGAATTTCAGGAAGTAGGGACTGGGGAGTCCTGAAGTCATGAAAGGTCCTAAAACACATTTAAAAAAACATTCCCAATTTGGGGGCAAATTAGCGTGGCCAATCCACCTACCCTGCACATCTTTTGTGTTGTGGGGGGTGAGACCCACGCAGACACGGGGAGAACGTGCAAACTCCACACTGATAGTGACCCAGGGCCGGAATCGAACCCAGGATCTCGGCGCCATGAGGCAGCAGTGTCAGCCACCGTGCCGCCCAGCCCTTCCCTGGTTAAATGCTACCATCATTTAATAATTAAATTCTCCCCATCTCTTTTGCAGGCGCAGACTCCTGCGTAGTCACAGTTCCGCTGGTGTCTCGAATATACCCACGAACATCCAAGCAGATGCCACCCAATAATGATGGCGAGGTTTATCCCTTCTTTATTATTCCAGATCTCCACATCACGGGGACGAATGGGCTAATTCTACCTAATGGGAAAGGGGGATCTGTCCTGGTCCAGGGCCTCTTCATTCACTGTCCTGGTTTTCTCTTCATACATTTACAGACTGTGGGAGAAATTCTCCAACCCACCGCAGGGTCGGAGAATCGCCCGGGGGCGGCGTAAATCCCGCCACCCAGGAATTGGCGGGGGCGAGAATCGCGCCACGTCGAGCGGCGAGCCCCCTGCGGCGATTCTCCGGCCCGCAATGGGCCGAAGTCCCGCCGCTGAGAGGCCAATCCCGCCGACGTTGTTTCAACCACCTCTGGTGGCGGCGGGATTGGTGGCGCGAGCGGGCCCCCTAGGGCCTGGGGGGGCGCGGGGCAATCGGACCCCGGGGGGTGCCCCCACGGAGGCCTGGCCCGCGATTGGGGCCCACCGATCGGCGGGCGGGCCAGTGCCGTGGGGGCACTCTTTTTCTTCTGCTGCCGCCACGCCTCCACCATGGCAGAGGCGGAATAGAACCCCCCTACCGCGCATGCGCCAGTGGTGACGTCAGCGGCCGCTGACGCACCGGCACATGCACGAACGGGCGAAGGCCTTTCGGCCAGCCCCGACGCCGGGCAGCGGGCGTCAAAGGCCGTTGGCGCCGGTTTTGGCGCCTGTCGGCATGACGCCAACCACTCCGGCCCGGGCCTAGCCCCCAAAGGTGCGGAGAATTCCGCACCTTTGGGGAGGCCCAACGCCGGAGTAGTTGGAGCCACTCTGCTACGCTGGGACCCCCCGCCCGCCGGGTAGGGGAGAATCCCGGCCTATATCTGTCACTTCTAGCATTTATCGCCCACCCCAAATCACCCCTTTTAGACGGTGGCAAAGTGCCGCCTTCTCAAATTCATCTTGCCGAGGACAGTTAAGAGCCAATCTGCTTCACGGCGCCGAGGTCCCAGGTTCAACCCCAGCCCTGGGTCACTGTCAATAGGGAGTTTGCACATTCTCCCCATGTCTGTGTGGGTCTCACCCCCACAACCCAAAGATGTGCAGGGTAGGTAGATTGGCCGCACTAAATTGCCCCTTAATTGGAAAAAATGAATTGGGCACTCTAAATTTGAAAGAAAAGTCAATCTGCGGAGGGAGTGGAGTCACTGGGTAATAGCAGCAGATTTCCTTCCCTAAGGGACATCAGTAAACCAGATGGGTTATTGCAACAATTTGGTGGTTTAGTGATCACTATTACTGAGTCTAGCTTTTAAATTCCAGATTTATTGAATTAACTGAAATTAAATTCAGTCATGGTGGGAATTGAACTCATGTCTTCAGTGCATTCGTTATGGTCTCTGGATTACTAGCTCAGTAGCACAACCGCTATACTGTTGCCTCCTTCCCATTTGTTTCCCGTTCCACAGCTTGAACAAAATAATGATAGGAACGCCATTATGGGAGGTGAGTTAGCCCAGGGAGGATTTGCCTCAGGGTTCGTGTCAGTCTTTATCCCGAATCCATTTCACAGATCCTATGGTCATTCCATTTCTCCTTCATTAATGTTCTTCACGATTGATTCTCCCAAAGGCATATGGACTCCTTGGTGGACAATGGAGGTTGATTGCACCGGCATCTGGTATTGATAAAAACAATTCTTCCTGTGTTTCAGGATTTGATTTATCCCTTTGTTAATTTTTTTGCTTTTCAACCAGTCCTATTCTCAACCTTTGCAGCAATACTTACCTGCGCTTGAGAACCAGTGTCTTCATTGTGGGAAAGACCTACTGGCAGCCTTGTCGGAAAGCAGCTTGGCGCGGCCCAGTAGGTGCCAGGAGAACCCTCTTCAGGGATCTACCCAACTCGCCACGACTCACGGGATGTGACGATGTGAATCCCGCCCATTCCCGAGATCTAACCAAGGTGTGGGATTAAACCCCCTCGCCTTGTGGATCTCGGGCGAGCGCCGTTCAGTGCCGGACTCTACAAACGGGTACCAGATGGACCGCCGCTCGTGGGGATCTCCCGGGGAATCCTCTGGGCAGGATGGGACCCTGGTACTGCTGGTGCCACCTGGGCACTCTGGCAATGCCAATGTGGCACCCTGGCAGTATCACCTGCGTGCCAGCCTGACGTTTGCCAAGGTTCCAAGCTGGCTTTTTCATGCAACGGTGACCATGCTCAGCGGTGCCCTGTGTGGATGCTGGGGGGGGGGAGTGGTCAAGGACCAATTTATAGATGAGTTGGGGCTTGGGGCTGGTTCAAAGGTCACGGCGAGGGGTCAGGACTTTGGGACACCATTTTCCCGTCTCTCCCTGCACTGAGGAGTTCCGGCGAGCAGAGTCCCTCATTGCACAAACCGGGACCACGTGGGGCCTCGGCTGCGTGCTCCCAGCTGAGGCCCCCGATCTACCCAATCTACCCGAATGGCCGTTCAATAGTGTGGTCTTTCTCAGCACTCCGAGCGCCGGGAAACGCTCGGCTAATTGCACTATGGGACTCTGTTCCCATTCAGGTAGATCACGCCCTTTGTTTCTAGTCATGCTATCGTCTGCAATCAGAATGTTTGCATTTTATTACTCTTTTGGGAACCTTGATGGGGAGGCCTGGTGATGCAGTGGATAGTGTCCCTACCTCTGGGCCAGACTCTTTGGGTTCAAGTCCCACTCCAGGACTTGACGGCCATGGAAGGGGTGTTCCTAACGTGGCCAAACTGGTTAATTATCAGCCTGGGTAATTCCTTCCAGTGTGGCAGGCGGTAAGAGTGGGAGAGTTTCCTGGTCAGCCATACTGCAGGAGGCAATGGAAAACCACTGCAGTACTTTGTCGAGGATAATCATGGACCAATCCAATGGGAAGTCCATAGTCAGCAACACATTGTTCGGACATGGTGCCTGGAGGAGGAGGAGGAGGACAGAGCCCTGACAGTGGGTTTTGGTGAACCATTTGATGTGTGAGGGACAGAGACACCAAGCTCAGTCCTGCCCAGATTTGACATCCACACGTGCACTCTTTCAGCAGAGATTATTAGATATATTAGACTCTGGGTTGGATCAGGTTAGATCACGTGAGACTTTGAGAGCCGGGTAGATCCTGGGAATGAGGTCTCCCGGCCTCTATTGGCCACGCCGTGCCATGGCGAGCTCCTTTTCGGGCGCAGGGCGGCTGTATAATCTCGCCCTAAGTGTTCCCGCTGGAACTGAATTGAGTGCGATTTGCCTTCCTGTTGGAGGCTCTCTTCGCTCCGCAATTCAGGACATGCAACTGGGCCAGCACTCTGCCGCTGTGAATTGGAAGCAATTCCCAGCCCAGCGGGCGGTGTAACCGCTGGAGCCGGAATTAGCGCTCAAGGGCAAGACAAGGTGGAGCTGCTCAGGAGCTCTCCACCCAGCACATTTTCATTCCACTCATGAAGGTGGTTCAGAGAAGACATGTCCCCCTGTGCCCCCCCCCCCCCCCCACCCCCACTACCCATGATTATGGGAGCCTAAAGTGGACCCGCTGCTCGATGCCAATGCGGAGAGGAGGGACACCCCCTATCCCAGGGTGGGCCGCAGACTCAAGCCCGCCCTCCTCCTGAACAGCGCCTGGGAGGAGGTGGCAGAGGCAGTCGGTGCCGCCAGCCTTACCGGGAGACAGCTCGCGATCCTGAGGGATGGGTGCCACTTGTGAGGCCTCAGGGCAGTGTGCCATGGAGGGTGTGGTGAATCACAATCCTTGTAATTCACACTGTGTTATATTGTATGTGTTGTGTCTTTGTAAGCTCGGTATACGAGCAGTTGCGCGGCTCTGCCCATAGGGGGAGATGAGGAGTTTGTACTGGGCTCCACCCTTGGCTCCGCCCATGGTTCCGCCCATGGCTCCTCCCACTAACTGGAAGTAGAAAGATCTGCAGTTGTGAGCCTGCTGCCAGTTCATCTCGTCGCAGGCAGGCTCAGTTGTAAGACTATTAAAACCACTGTTCACTCCCAACCACGTGTCGTGTGAATTGATGGTCACATCAATTTAATAGTCTTAGGAAACGTGAAGAAAGGAATCAGCCCTCAAACCTGATCGACTAGAACTCGACCCGCAGGCTGCAGAGGCGAAAGAAATCTTTCAACACTGGCTCAGATGTTTCAAGGCCTACCTGGCTGAATCAAGGACATCAGAAACTACAGAGGAGCAGAAATTCAGCCTACTGCACGCACGGGTGAGCCACCGTATCTCTACTCAACTTAACAGTATTACCTCGTATACGGAGGCCCTAGCCATGCTCGATCGAATGTACGTGAGGCCCATAAACGAGGTCTACGCGCGCCACATTTTTACGACCCGCCGCCAGCGCCCCGCGGAGTCGTTGGATGAATTCCTGCGGGATTGAAAAGCTTTAGCTCGGGACTGTAATTACCAAGCTGTATCAGCCGCCCAGCATATGGAGCTCGCTGTCAGAGATCTGTACGTGGCAGGGCTCAGGTCAAACTATGTGCGCCAGCGGTTGCTTGAAAAAGGGGCCCAGAACTTGGAGGACACTGTAGAATTGGAGGTCTCGTTCCGCAGCCCCAGCACCTACGACAGTACTGCCCGGCCTGCAACGCGACCTGCAGCAGCTGCGATCGCAATGGACACTATGCCCGGGTCTGCCTGGCGAAGAAATCCCCCTCTCCAAACTCCCGCAGCCCAGAGCACTCGTTTCCAAAACTCACAGGCCCGCAGGCCCCGAAATTCTGCGGCCTGTTCTCCGACTCTGCCCCCACCCGACACATGCGACTAATGGGGGCCGCCATCTTGGGTGCCATCTTCCTCGCCGCCCGCCACGTGCGATCCACGGGGGCGGCCATCTTGGGATCCATCCTCTTCAAACTCTGAAACTCACCTCGAAGACTGCGACCTCAGCGGGCAGTCATCACGGGGCCACTCCAGCACAGCTGATCGAGCTGCCGACTACCCGCAACTCAGCGCGGTCACGTTGGATCAGTCGCGACCAAAGCACCTCCGCAACTCAATGATGACCGTTAAAATCAACGGGTACAGGACACCGTGCCTCTTCGACTCCGGGAGCACCGAGAGCTCGTACATCCAGATCTGGTAAGACGCTGTTCGCTCCCTGTTTTCCATGCACGGCAAATTATCTCCCTCGCTTCGGGCTCCCACTCTGTTCACCTCCAAGGACGCACCGTTGCGACCCTAACGATCCAGGGCACTAGCTACTCGAACTTCCAGCTATACGTACTCCCCGAACTCTGCGCCCCACTCTTACTGGGACTCGACTTGCAATGCAACCTCAAAAGCCTCACACTCAGCTTCGGCGGGCCCTTGCCCCCACTCACTATCTGCAGCCTCGCTATGCTAGAAATCGACCCCCCTCCACTCTTTGCCAATCTCACGCCGGACTGCAAACCCATAGCCACTCGCAGCAGGCGATACAACCTGCAGGACAGGGTGTTTATCAGAACCGAGGTCCATAGGCTTCTACGTGAGGGGATCATAGAGGCCAGTAACAGTCCCTGGAGAGCTCAAGGTGGTGGTCGTCAAGACCGGGGAAAAATTCTGAATGGTAGTGGACTATAGCCAAACGATTAATCGGTTCACGCTCCTCAATGCGTACCCCCTCCCCAGGATTGCAGACATGGTGAATCAGATCGGCCATTATAAAGTCTTCTCCAGGGTGGATCGGAGGTCTGCATACCACCAGCTCCCAATCCGCCCGGAGGACCGCCACTACACGGCGTTTGAGGCCGACGGCTGCCTCTTCCACTTCCTCTGGGTCCCTTTGGCGTCACGAATAGGGTCTCGGTGTTCCAACGAGCAATGGACCAAATGGTGGACCAGTACGGGCTGCGGGCCACATTTCCGTACTTGGACAACATCACCATCTGCGGCCATGATCAGCAGGACCACGACGCTAACCTCCATCAATTTCTCCAGACTGCCCAGAAACTGAACTTCACGTGTAACACGGAGAAATGCGTTTTCCGCATGACCATGCTAGCCATCCTCGGCTATGTCGTGGAAAACGGAGTCTTGGGCCCCCCGGACCGTCTGCGCCCCGTCTTACAACTCCCTCTCCCTCATTGTCCCAGGGCCCTCAAAAGGTGCCTGGGATTCTTCTCATATTATGCCCAGTGGGTCCCTCAGTATGCGGACAAAGCCCGCCCACTATTTAAGGCCACACTCTTTCCTCTATCAGATGAGGCGCGCCAGGCCTTCACCTGCATCAAGGAGGACATCGCCAAAGCGGCCATGCGGGTGGTGGATGAATCCGTCCCTTTCCAGGTAGAGAGCGATGCCTCAGAGGTAGCTCTAGCAGCCACGTTAAATCAGGCAGGGAGACCAGTTGCCTTTTTCTCCCGAACCCTCTCTGCTTCGGAACTTCGACACTCCTCGGTTGAAAAGGAAGCACAAGCCATTGTGGAGGCTATACACTACCTCGGCACTACCTCGCAGGTAGGAGGTTCACCCTCATCACCGACCAAAGATCGGTTGCCTTTATGTTTGACAACTCACAAAGGGGCAAAATAAAAAACGATAAGATCCTAAGGTGGAGGATCGAACTCTCCACCTACAAATACGATATTATGTACCGACTGGGGAAGCTCAATGAGCCCCCAGATGCCCTGTCCCGCAGTAAGTGCGCCAGCGCGCAAGACGACCGCCTGAAAGCCATCCACAATGACCTCTGCCACCCGGGGGTCACCCGGCTCGCCCACCACGCCAAAGCCCGAAATCTGCCTTTCTCCACCGAGGAGGTAAAAGCCATCACCAGGGACTGCCCGATCTGTCCGGAGTGCAAACCGCACTTCAATAGACCAGACAGGGCCCACCTGGTAAAGGCCTCCCATCCCTTTGAACGCCTGAGCATCGATTTCAAAGGGGCACTCCCCTCGACCAATCGGAATGTGTACTTCCTAAACGTCATAGGCGAGTTCTCCCGCTTTCCCTTTGCTATCCCGTGCCCCGATATGACCTCCCACACAGTCATTAGGGCCCTGCATAGTATCTTCACCCTGTTTGGTTTCCCCAGCTACGTACACAGCAACAGGGGTTCGTCCTGTATGAGCGACGAGCTGCGTCAGTACCTGCTGGACAAGGGCATTGCCTCGAGCAGGACTACCAGCTACAACCCCAGGGGGAACGGGCAGGTGGAGAGGGAGAACGCGACGGTCTGGAAGACCGTCCTACTGACCCTCCGGTCCAGGAAGCTCCCGACCTCCCATTGGCAGGAAGTCCTCCCCGACGCGCTCCACGCTATTAGGTCCCTCCTATGTACTGCCACCAATCAGACCCCTCATGAGCGGCTATTTGTTTTTTCCAGGGGCACTACCACAGGGGCTTCGCTCCCGGCATGGTTGAAGACACCGGGCCCGGTTATCCTCCGGAAGCACATCCGGACCCACAAAACTGACCCACTCATGGAGAGAGTGCTCCTACTCCACTCGAACCCCCAATACACGTTCATCGAATACCCTGACGGCCGTCAGGACACTGTTTCCCTCCGGGACCTGGCGCCTGCAGGATCCAACACCGACACTACTACTGCCGAGGTACCCCTCACACGACACCCCACCCAACCCCCCATGCACGGCGCCCCCCACGCCTGCAGGTTCACTGCCCGTGCTCCACGCCCCCGCACCTATGGGTTTCCGGCGCTCCCCGTCACCAGTCGAATCAGTCGGGTACGAAGCTCGGACTGAATCACCCCCGGAGTCCGCCATGGTTCCCTCGCCGACCGCGACCACCCAGCCACCAGAAGAGGCTGCAACCCCGGTGCTTCGTAGATCTCAGAGGACGAATCGACCGCCGGACCGACTCAATTTGTAGACCCATCACCCCCGCTGGACTTGATTTTTTTACAGGGGGTGAATGTGGTGAATCACAATCCTAGTAATTCACACTGTGTTATATTGTATGTGTTGTGTCTCTGTAAGCTCGGTATACGAGCAGTTGTGCAGCTCTGCCCATAGGGGGAGATAAGGAGTTTGTACCGGGCTCCACCCTTGGCTCCGCCCATGGTTCCGCCCATGGCTCCTCCCACTAACTGGAAGTATAAAGATCTGCAGTTGTGAGCCTGCTGCCAGTTCATCCCGTCGCAGGCAGGCTCAGTTGTAAGACTATTAAAACCACTGTTCACTTCCAACCACGTGTCTTGTGAATTGATGGTCACATCAGAGGGTTCCAAAGGTCACAGTGCAGGTGTCCTTTGGTTGGGGTGAGTTCAGCAGTGGGGCTGCGACTTTGAGGAGTGTACTGAGGAGTGGCAACACCTGGTGGGTAGTGATCGAGCTAGGCCACACCCATCCCCTTGCTGATACCTCTGGGGTATGAGGGTCTCCAGAGGAGTGGGCTGGCTGGGCTCCCACATCACCAGAGGCTCTCTGAACATTTACAGGACGCAGTGAGCAGTCAGCAGAGTGAACAGTCAGGAACCTGTGGGTAGCACCAAAGGAGTATGTTTAAATCACATATTGCAGCAATGGTGGTCTGAGCCAGGCCACACTGATCCCGGGGGGCACACCCGGAGTCCTTGGCACCAGGTCTTTCCCTGCTATTGTCCTCAGCCTAGGCAGTCATCCCCCAGGAAGCCTGCCAATTTCCAAGAGTTCTTGAGAGTTTTTTAGCCTCTGGCTCTGCCTCAACAGCCACGTTGCCCAGGCCCCATTTGTAAATACTTCACCAATTAGAACCCGCTGACTTACACCTGAGAGAGGTGGAGCGTCGCGGAGGGGCGGTGCATGAAATATCCAACCTGCTAATGAGAGTTAAATCCATGCAAATGATTTGTGGGAGGAACAGGAGAACCCGGAGGAAACTCACGCAGACACAGGGAGAACGTGCAGACTCCACACAGACAGTGACCCAAACCGGGAATCGAACCCAGGATCCACAAGCTGTGAAGCAACAGGGAGATTCACAAAGTGGACCTGTACTTATAGAGATTATAGGGATATTTACAGAGTGGGTCTGTATTTGCAGTGACTATAGTGAGGGTTACAGAGTGGGTCTGTACTTGCAGTGACTATAGTGAGGGTTACAGAGTGGGTCTGTACTTGCAGTGACTATAGTGAGGGTTACAGAGTGGGTCTGTACTTGCAGTGACTATAGGGAAGGTTATAGAGTGGGTCAGTACTTGCAGTGACTATAGTGAGGGTTACAGAGTGGGTCTGTACTTGCAGTGACTATAGTGAGGGTTACAGAGTGGGTCTGTACTTGCAGTGACTATAGTGAGGGTTACAGAGTGGGTCTGTACTTGCAGTGACTATAGGGAAGGTTACAGAGTGGGTCTGTACTTGCAGTGACTATAGTGAGGGTTACAGAGTGGGTCTGTACTTGCAGTGACTATAGTGAGGGTTACAGAGTGGATCTGTACTTGCAGTGACTATAGGGAAGGTTACAGAGTGGGTCTGTACTTGCAGTGACTATAGGGAAGGTTATAGAGTGGGTCAGTACTTGCAGTGACTATAGTGAGGGTTACAGAGTGGGTCTGTACTTGCAGTGACTATAGTGAGGGTTACAGAGTGGGTCTGTACTTGCAGTGACTATAGTGAGGGTTACAGAGTGGGTCTGTACTTGCAGTGACTATAGGGAAGGTTACAGAGTGGGTCTGTACTTGCAGTGACTATAGGGAAGGTTAAAGAGTGTTTGAATATTACATCAATCGTTAAGCCAGCCTCTTCTCTTCTACCCTCCATGCAGTGACACCCATTCAAAACTCTGTTGCCTGAACCCTAACTTCCGGCAGGTCTCTTTTAGCCATCAGCCCCGTCTTGCTGGCTTACATGGTTCCTTGTCTCTGAATGGATCGTGAAATTCTCAACCTTGCTTCTAAATTCCTCCATCGCCTGTCTGACCCTTTGTCTGTAATCCCCCCCCCCCCCCCCCCCCCCCCCCCCCCCGCCGCCGCTGTGGCATGCTTTCTGGCGCTATTGGCACCAGTGCTGGTGGGATCTTCCAGTCCTGCCGATCTCTACGGCGCTTTGTGTGGCTCGCCTGACCTGTCACGGAGTCACTTTTGGCTAGACTGGAAAAGCCAAGCGGCAGGAAGGGCTGGAAAATCCCATCCTCTGTGTTCCTCAAGCTCTGGTTTCTTGTCCATTTCCACTTCATTCATTCTACCTATGCAAGCCAATACTTCAGCTGTCTAGTCCCTAAGCTCTGCAGTGCACTCCCTGAGCCTCTCTAACTCTCTCTTCTCCTTAAAGATCACCCATTGAACGTACCTCTTTGACCAAGCTTTTGGTTGTCTATCCTAATGTCTCCTTATCTGGCTCTGTGTCGCTGTTTGTCAGATTATACTCTTTGACTCTATTAAAGTTGCAATATAAATACAAGTTGTTAATACATAGCACCTTTATTATGTACTGGGCTTTGGTCTCCATATTTAAGGAAGGATATACTTGCACTGAGACAGTACAGCAAAATATTCACTAGATTGGTCCCCGCGATGAAAAGATTAGCCTTTGATAAGAGGCTGAGTAGATTACAATCATATTCTCTGGAGTTTAGAAGAATGAGAGGCGATTCCATTGAAACATACATGATCATGAAGGGCCACGACATCACTTCTCGGCATTTTGGCCAAGATCAAGCGTCAGATCGAGCCCAAGATGAGGTCCGATGCCTTTTCTTGTCAGCTTGGATCTTGAATGTCTCTCTTGTGGAGACCATGAATTGGATTCAATTTGAATTGGTTTTTGGACAACCAATGAGATGGATTCAGGGGTTGCCCTGTCCACTCTGTACATTGGCTTTGTAACTTTAAGGATGGGATTAAAAAAAAAATGAAGGGCCTTGACAGGATATTCTTTTTCGGTGATCACTCGGTAATGAGTATGCTCGCTGACCTGAGAAAGTCCGTATCACTGGTCGCGGGTTCTGTGCGCCCTTGCGTGGCCGATGAGCCCGATCCCAGAGCCACATCTCCGACCGCACACTTGGCAAATGCTTCCGGGAAGTGGGTTTGGTCCACGGACTTGCAATTCCTTTCTTTTTTTTTTATAAATGTTTTTATTCAGTTTTCATATTTTATATTGAACAAATTACAAATTGTTAGGAGAGAAAAAAAAAACAAACACGCAAAAATTAACATACATATTTACAGGTAAGCATCTTCGTAGTAGTAACTGCGCCCCCCCCCCCCCCCCCCCCCTCAACATGTTTATTTAGTTTGGTTTTGGGCCTTAGCTAGCCATCAAACCCCCGTAACGAACCTGTAGCCCCCCCCCCCCCCCTCCCGCTACCTTCCCCCGACTATTCTTCCTCTTGTACATTGGCCACAAATAGGTCCCGGAACAGTTGCATGAATGGCTCCCACGTTCTGTGGAAGCCGTCGTCCGACCCTCGGATGGCAAATTTGATTTTCTCCATTTGGAGAGATTCCGAGAGGTCGGACAGCCAGTCCGCAGCTCTGGGCGGTGCTGCTGACCGCCAGCCAAACAGGATTCTACGGCGGGCGATCAGGGAGGCAAAGGCAAGGGCGTCCGCCCTCCTCCCCAGGAATAGATCTGGCTGTTCTGAAACCCCGAAGACCGCCACTATCGGGCATGGCTCCACCCTCACTCCCACCACTTTGGACATAACCTCGAAGAAGGCTGTCCAGTACTCCACAAGTCTGGGGCAAGACCAGAACATGTGGGCGTGGTTGGCCGGGCCTCTTTGGCACCGTTCACATCTGTCTTCCACCTCCGGGAAGAACCTACTCATACGGGTTCTTGTTAAGTGGGCTCTATGTACCACTTTTAGTTGCGTCAGGCTGAGCCTTGCGCACGTGGAGGTGGAGTTGACCCTATGCAGTGCTTCGCTCCAGAGTCCCCACCCTATCTCCATCCCCAGGTCGTCCTCCCATTTCCTCCTTGTTGCGTCCAGTACGGTGTCGTCCCTATCTACCAGTCGGTCATACATGTCACTACAGTTCCCTTTCTCTAGGATACTTGCGTCCAGTAGGTCTTCCAGTAGTGTCTGTCGTGGCGGTTGTGGGTACGTCCTTGTCTCCTTTCGTAGGAAGTTTTTGAGCTGCAGGTACCGTAGCTCGTTCCCCCCAGCTAGCTGAAATTTCTCTGTCAGTTCGTCCAGTGTTGCGATCCTGTCGTCCGTGTATAGGTCCCTGACTGTCAGTGTCCCCCCGTCCTGCCTCCACCTTTTGAAGGTGGCGTCAGTCAGTGCTGGTGTGAACCTATGGTTGTTGCAGATGGGAGCCCTGTTCGACATTTTGGTCAGGCCAAGTTGCTGCCGCAGTTGGTTCCAGGATTGGAGGGTGGCTGTCACCACTGGGCTGCTGGAGTGTTTTTTGGGTGGGGATGGGAGTGCTGCCGTGGCGAGGGCCCGGAGGGAGGTTCCCATGCAGGAGGCCTCCTCCGCACGCACCCACTCAGCTTCTGGCTCCTGGATCCATCCCCTTACTCGCTCGGCTGTTGCTGCCCAGTGGTAGAATTGTAGATTCGGGAGGGCTAACCCTCCCCTGGTTTTTGTTTTTTGTAAGACCTTCTTTGGGATCCTAGCATTTTTACCCCCCCATACGAACGCCATGATGAGTTTGTCCAGCGCTTTGAAAAAGGCCTTGGGGATGTAGATCGGAATGGATCTAAACAGGAAGAGGAACCTGGGCAGTACGTTCATTTTGATCGTCTGAACTCTCCCCGCGAGGGAGAGCGGGAGTGTGTTCCATCTTTGCAGGTCCTTTTTAACTTCCTCCGTCAGGCTGGTGAGGTTCCATTTGTGGATCCCTTTCCAGTCATGGGCTATTTGGATCCCCAGGTAGCGGAATTTATGTCGGGCTTGTTTGAACGGCAGCCCCTTTAGTGCTGCCCCCCCCCCCCTTGCGGGTGTACTGGGAAGATCTTGCAATTCCTTTCTGAAACTCCTTTTACGAACCTCCTCTTGACATTGGGTGTCCTCGAAGAATTGTGTCCCTTCAATAAGGAGCTTCCTCCAAGCAGGTCTCTTCTGAGCAAAGGTCTCCCAGGCGTTGAAGTCTATTTGGCGGAGTAGATAGGGAGACGCTAGGTTTCCCTTGGCTAAGGAATCTAAAGATGGGGGCAGAGTTTCAGGAGAAGGGGCTAACCATTTAGGATGGAGATTAGGAGAAATTTCTTCACTATTTGTAAATCTTTGTAAGTAACTGCCAAAGGCGGTGTTTATGCTGCATCATTGAATATATTGAAGGCTGGAATAGGCAGACTTAAGGGCGGAATTCTCCGCTCCCGGGAAAAATCGGGAGGGCCGTCGTGAACACGGCCAAGTTTCACGACGGCTTCGGAGGCCACTCCTCGCCCCCTATTCTCCCCTCCCAGCGGGGCCAGGAGCGGCGCTCCGTAACTCTCGGCCGCGGGGGCATCGCACCAAGAATGACGCGGCCGGCGCGCCTAATGACGTCAGCCACGCATGCGCAGGTTGGCCGGCTCCAACCCGCGCATGGGTGGCTGACGTCATGACGCTGACACCACGAACCCGCGCATGCGCGGTGGCCGTCTTTCCCCTCAGCCGGCCCGCAAGACGTGGCGGCTTGATCTTGCGGGGCGGCGGAGGGGAAATAGTGCGTCCGATTTGGACGCCGGGCCGACGATCGGTGGGCACCGATTGCGGGCCTGTCCCCTCCCGAGCACAGTTGTGGTGCTCTTGCCCCAAACGGGCATCTGGCGCCCGTTTCACGACGGCAGCGGCCAGGTGTGTTTGCCGCCGTCGTGAGACGGTCGTGAACGGCAGGCCGCTCGGCCCATCGGGGACGGAGAATCGCCGTTCGCCGTGAAACGATTCTTCCGAGCCGGGGGGGGCGGAGAATCGCGGGGGGCGCCAGGGGCAGGGGGGCGTGAAAAATGTCGGGGCGATTCTCCCACGCCGCGTGGGAAGCGGAGAATTCCGCCCTTGATCTCTCAGAGAAGCAAGAGATAAATGGAAGGGTGACTGTATTGCATGGTAGAGCAGCCTCCAAGAGCTATGCTCCTATTTCTTACGTCTGCACATAAAGACATCACAAGGGGAAAAATGGATATCGACCCAACAAAGAGATTAGAAACATAAGCAGAAGCTTGCTCAAAGAAATGCGTCTTAAGAAGGGTTTAAAGGAGGAGGTGGATAGACAGAAAGGGAATCCCAGAGCCTGGGGCTCAATGGGAGGCTGAGGGATGTGCCAGAGTTCAGGGATGGGAAAGCAGATGTGAGGGAAAGATTCACAGAGGTAATCTGCCATGAGTCATTTCAATTATGCGATGGCATGATCTAAAGACACGCCTTTTCTTCTGTAGGAATTCAACGTGTTTCCAAACAGCAGATTGCAATTGTTTCATGTGCCACACACTTGGCATGTCGGCATCCTTAATTCTGCCCATCAACCAATAGCGGATGCTGCAGTTTTTAATCTTTTACATCCAGAATGAGAGTTTCACATAATGGTGATCATTACTGAGGGGCTCCATATTTCCGTTTCAATTCATGCTGAATCTGTTACATCTGCTTGCGATATTTACTGAGTATCGGGAAGGCTACCAGTTCACATCTGGAGTCTAGACTTACTGACTCTATGGGTTGGGCTCCTTCGTTATGCTGCATCCCTTCCCAATCGGCCACTGTTTGTTTAGCTGACCCGTGGGTAATTGGTATCAAAGTGGCTTGCTCTGTTACAAGGAGCACACTTTTTGAGAGAGAGAGAGAGAGAAAAGAAGCCCCATTTGTCACCAGAGGGAACGGCTCTTGGACACTATTGGAGGCCATTTGTGACACGTAACTGCCGTTAACCAAATTGCTTCCACAACTAGATACTTGCACAGTAAACTTGAGTCAGAGAGCAATGTTGGTGTTATAGACAGAGGAACTCAGTTGACAGTACTCCATGATCTTACACAAGAATGCAGTGAAAACCCATTATCATTTCATTTCATTTTCATTTCATTTCATTTTGTGGGCAATTTGAGCAGGGGGTGGTTGAAAATGTGGCAGTGATCATGAGATAGACTGTGACTTGCCTGGTTACCCAAGCCTTCAATTATGCTTCGTGGATGTCAATGTACGAGCACTTAACACATTTATATGAAACTTCTTTCCTGCTACCGTAGCGGCAGAATGAGCATATTTACGATAAATGCGCCCATTATTGCAACACTAATGTCACACCGTGTAACTCCCGAAGGTGAGGATTTATTCCAGGGTGAAGTTCCACTGGAGTTAGCAGGCTATTCATTCATGAACGACATCACCTGACCCTCATCCACCAGGCCCCCATAAATGCACATTCCAACAGGGGTCACTGATCAGGGACCAGGAATGCGGAACCTTCCCTGATATTTCATTCCCAAATCGCAGGAGAACAAAGACCAGTTACACCAAGTTTCTGATTCGCTGGAAAATAAGCATCCGACCTATGGCGCACTTCCATAGAAACATAAAACATGAATTGCACAGGTGGAGGCCATTCAGCCCATTGCGCCTGAGTCAGATGGAAGAGAGCAATGCGGCCCCACCCCACTTCTCAACTCTCGGTCTGTAACACTGTAGTGTAGTACAACAGGTTAATAGCATAGTTATGGTGGACAGGGTAGTTTCCAGAACATGGGTGGGAGAGTGGAAGGTATCAGATGTCTACCACAAACTTATGGAGTCGGAGGAAACTCTGATAGAGGAACTAAAGGGCAAGTGGGAAAATTAGCTAGGGGGAGAGATAGAGGCGGATCTGTGGGCGGATGCTTTAAGTATGGTTAACACATCCTCATCATGTGCCAGGCTTAGCCTGATACAATTCAAGGTAGTCCACAGGGCACACATGACGGTGGCCCGGATGAGCAGGTTTTTTAGGGTAGAGGAGAGGTATGCGAGATGCGCGGGAGGTCAAGCAAATCATGTCCACATCTTTGGGCATGCCCGAAGCTTGGAGGGTTCTGGCAAGGCTTGGCTAAGGCTATGTCCACGGTACTTAAAACATGGGTGGTGCCGAGTCCCGAGGAGGCAATCTTTGAAGTGCCAGAGGAGCCGGGAGTCCAGGGGGCGAGAGAGGCTGACGTCTTGACCTTTCCCTCCCTGGAAGCCCGGAGACGGATACGTTATGTAGAGGGACTCAAAGCTTCGAAATTAGACACCTGGGTTAGTGACATGGCTGGGTTTCTCAGTCTCAAGAAAATAATGTTCGCCCTAAGAGGGTCAATGTTAGGGTTTGTCCGGAGGTGGCAGCCATTCGTCGACTTTCTCGGAGAAAATTAAAATGTCAGCAGAAGCAGAAATTAAGAGGGGGGGGGGGGGGGGGGGGCTAGGCTATTGTCTTACTGTTAGGCGTGCGAAGAACGGGATAGAGATGGAATTGTTTTATGTACCATGTTTATTTTGCTGTTATCGTTACTATTATCATTATAAAAATTACAAATACCCTAACAAAATGTTTTCTAAAAAAACGAACAGTTATGGTGATGAGTGATGATCATCAGGTAATAGCGACATTAGCCATCAGCTGTTAAGAGATTACAGCGAGGATGGAACAATCTGTACTCAGGAGAGTTAGACCTACTCTGTAACTTGTCATAGTGTTAATAGACCAGTTTGATGTTACTACCAGAGTCTGACTACAGATAGGATAGGCCACGCAACCAATAACTGTATCTAACAACGAGTCGTTGCCATTGATGGAACACCCATGGTGCGCAACTGGAAGAAAAATTGATTGAAATGAGAACCTGAAAACGTTCCTAAAAGGAGGAAAAGTAGAAAACACCAACTCGACAGCACTTGGTGAGCAGTCACTGCCCCTTCCCCGCCTGTTCGAAGGTCTTGCGGTCCTGCAGAGCGGTCAAAAGTGAGAATTATAACAAGAGGGGCTTTTCACAGTCACTTCATTGAAGCCTACTCGTGACAATAAGCGATTTTCATTTTTTTCCATTTCATTTCAAGAGAGGAGAACCAGCGAGGTGGGGGGGGGGGCAGGGAAATGGGAGCTGGAAGGAAGGCACGGGATACCAAAGCGTACATGACATCTCCAGGAGCGGGGAACGAGGAAAATAAAGACGGAGGACGGGGGGAGCAGCAGAAGCGGAGGCGAGCGCGAGACGGCAGCGAGATCCGTCCGGGAGAAGCAGGCGACAACATCACGAAACACAGCCAAGTATCGCCCACTGTAATTATCTCCCGGCACCTAAACGTATATTTGCCTCCCCAATCCACCCCCCCCCCCCCACTCCCCCCCCACCCCCCCCAATCTACCCGCAAACAGTCGCCTACTTACGTGGTGTAAATAATTTTGCCAGGTGTACAGAGCTGCCGCTGTCGAGCTGGTGCACAATACCCTACCAGTTATTCTATTTCATATTTTATTGTATTTTTTTTACTATGTACCATTTCCTTCTCCTTGGTATGTTGGGGTGTGCCCTTCTCTTCTAGATACATGTATATATATATATATGTTTCTTATCCTGTGTACATAACGGTAATTATACCTTGTTCAAAAACCCAATAAAAAACATTTATTAAAAAAAAGTGAGAATTATAGAAGACCACCTTTCCTCTGGCATCGGGCAGCTTAGGCCACCAATGCTAAAGAGCAGAATCACCAGATTAGTCCATTGCTTCACGCTATAGGACAAGTCGCTGACAATGTCGTTTTGAGACAGGGGATAAAGAGGCAACCACAGACTCCGAGACTCTCCTAAACGTCTTTAACTCTTATTCTAGCCCAAACTGAAACCTCATGATTAAGCAAAGATCCCATAGACCAGGGATATCATTGGAACTATTTCTTACCAACCTATATTGCCCACTGAGTTTTTGCGGTGATTATTTATTGAAAGATACATACAAACATTCAGACAAGTTTGGAGCAGGAGGAGGCCCCACGGCCCCTCGAGCCGTTTCCGCCATTCAATAAGATCATGGCTGATCTGATTGCAACCTCAGCCCCATATTCCTGCCTACCCTCTTTAACCTCCTTGTTATTCAAGAATCTATCTGACTTTTCCTTAAAGACATTCAAAGATTCTGCTTCCACTGCCTGTTGAGGAAATGAATTCCAAAGACCTGCAACCCTCTGAGAGAACAATCTTTGCCTCATTCCTGTCTTCAGTGAGAGAGTCCTTATTTTTAAACAGTGACCTCCAGTTCCGGATTCTTCCGCAAGAGGAAACATCCTTGCCAAATCCACCCTGTCAATACCCCTCAGAATTTTGAAGCTTTCAATCAAGTTGGCTCTTATTCTTCGAAACTCCAGTGGAAGCAAACTTAGCCTGTCCACCCTTTCAACCTGCCCATTTCTGATATTAGTCTAGTAAACCTTCTCCAAATTGCTTATAACGCATTGATATATTTCCTTCAATAAGGAGACCAATACTGCACACAATACTCCAGATGTTGCCTCACCAATGCCCAGCATAACTGAAGTATAATCTCCCTACTTTTGTAATCAATTCTCCTCACAATAAACAATAACATTCTATTCGCTTTCCTAATTATTTGCTGAACCTGTATCCTAGCCTCTTGTAATTCATGCAGTGGAACACCCAGATCCCTCTGCAGCTCAGAGCTCAGCCATCTCTACCATTTAGATCATATGCGTCTTTTTTATTCTTCCTGTCAAAAATGGTCAATTACACATCTGCCCACATTGCACTCCATCTGCCAGATCTTTTCCCACTCACTTAACCTAACTATGTCCATTTGTGTCCTCCTTACATGTTGTGTCATCAGCAAATTTCACAACCATACATAGAACATGGAGCACACAGTGCAGAAGGAGGCCATTTGGCCCATCGAGTCTGCACTGACCTCACTTCCACCCTATCCCTGTAACCTGATAACCCCTTCTAAACCTTTTGGTCACTAAGGGCAATTTATCATGGCCAATCCACCTAACCTGCACGTCTTTGGACTGTGGGTGGAAACCGGAACACCCGGAGGAAACCCACGCAGACACAGGGAGAACATGCAGACTCAGCACAGACAGTGACCCAGCGGGGAATCGAACCTGGGACCCTGGCGCTGTGAAGCCACGGTGCTATCCACTTGTGCTACCGTGCTGCCCTTAACCTTTGGATCCTTCATCAGAGTTAATTGTAAAGCACTGAGGCCCCAAAACTGATTAACTTATTTTAAAAAAAAACAATTTAGAATACCCAATTCATCTTTTTTCCAATTAAGGGACAATTTAGCATGGCCAATTTACCTAACCTGCCCATCTTTGGGTTGTGGGGGTGAAACCCACGCAGACACGGGAGAATGTGCAAACTCCACACGGACAGTGACCCAGAGCCAGTATCCATCAGTGGAGCATCATCCCCACAATCCGCTCGTCTCTGTCTCTCCCTGAAGTTGTACACTCTCTTATCCTGCAAGGAGAGAAAACAAAGGATTAGAAATTCCTTGTGTGCAAAAGGGAGAAAGGCAATGTGAACGGCGAGGGTGAGGCATGGGTCTGAGAGGGTAATAGACTCAAGGTTGGCTGTTCAGATGGGGATGTGAGGTGCCTGCATGCAAACAGACTGGAGCTGCAAGGTGCATTGTCCTGAGGAATGCTGTGGAGAAGAATGGTAGGTACATCAGTGTGGGGATTGACAGCTGAAAGTGATACTCCACTGACCTGCCCTGCCCTCCTGAGGTCCTGGGTCCTCCTGGCTGCACTGGCTGCGGCTTGGAGGCCCAAGCTGTTGACTTCCTCGGCCTCTTTCATCCACTCCGGCTTGGTTTGAGCGGCTGAGCTCTTGCTCCTCCTGTCTGCGGGAGAGCTTGCTTCACTCCACCCCCTCAGCACCTTCCCAGATCTCCTCTCCATCCCTGGGGTGGCTGCAGCGTCAGGGATCTGTGGCCAAGTTAAAAAGCCAGGGTAAAGCCAGGTCCAGCTACCATCCTGTTTCTAACCTGCTACAGCTCCTGCCATTGACTATCCTTTCAGAGTTAGAACATAGAACATAGAACAGTACAGCACAGAACAGGCCCTTCGGCCCTTGATGTTGTGCCAAGCAATGATCACCCTACTCAAACCCACGTAACCCGTATACCCGTAACCCAACAATCCCCCCATTAACCTTACACTACGGGCAATTTAGTATGGCCAATCCACCTAACCCGCACATCTTTGGACTGTGGGAGGAAACCGGAGCACCCGGAGGAAACCCACGCACACACGGGGAAGACGTGCAGACTCCACACAGACAGTGACCCAGCCGGGAATCGAACCTTGGACCCTGGAGCTGTGAAGCATTTATGCTAACCACCATGCTACCGTGCGGCCCAATGCCGCTTTATCACTTAAAACAGCATAATGTTTAACAATTCAAATGGCTGCGACAAGGTGGTGTTGGGGGGGGGGGGGAGGGGGGCAGGCTAGGAAGCAAGGAGAGAGATCTCTTACTTGTTCCCGAGAGTGAGCTGCTAATTGAAGCAGGAGATGCCAGCTCAGCCATTGTTACCAGCATTATTCCATCACACTCAAATCTGGATGAGGTCATTTGCTTTTGATCAGCTTATTTATACGAGCGCTGCTGTGTTAGCATTACCAACTGTGGTTAGACGTATTCCAGGAAATATATTCAGAGTATCTTTCACATCCTCCCACACCTACTACCACCCTGAGGCCTTATCCCCACTCTCCTATATTTTTTGGTGGAGGGGTGGGCTTGGGTGGGGTGCTCTTTCCAAGGGCCGGGGCAGACTCGATGGGCCGAATGGCCTCCCTCTGCACTGTAGATTCTATGATAGTATGATGTGAAAAGTGTTCAAAGAAGATATCAGTCTGGGTTTCATGTTCGCACTCTCATCTCTCAATCAGAACGCGACAAGTTCCAGTCACACGCCAGAGGTTTAATCACCGCTGTCACTCCAAATGCAGCATTGAACTCAGGCTCCACCTACCTGGGTGGATGTCAAGGATCCCACAGCACTATTTATTTATTTATTTGTTTATTTGTTTATTTTCTTATAAATTTAGAGTACCCAATTATAATTTTTTCCCATTAAGGGGCAATTTAGCGCAGCCAATCCACCTAACCTGCACATCTTTGGGTTGCGGGAAGGGCAGCACGGTGGCTCAGTGGGTTAGCCCTGCTGCCTCACGGCGCCGAGGTCCCAGGTTCGATCCCGGCTCTGGGTCACTGTCCGGGTGGATTTTGCACATTCTCCCCGTGTCTGCGTGGGTTTCGCCCCCACAACCCAAAGATGTGCAGGGTAGGTGGATTGAACACGCTAAATTGCCCCTTAATTGGAAAAATAAAATGAATTGGGTATACTAAATTTATTTTTAAAAAAATAAAAAATCTTTTGGTTGTGGGGGTGAAACCCACGCAGACACAGGGAGAATGTGCAAACTCCACACGGACAGTGACCCAGGGCCGGGATTCGAGCACGGGTCCACAATGCCAGAGGCAGCGGTGCTAACCACTGTGCCGAATGCTGCCCCACAGCCCTATTTACAGGAGGGCGAGGGGGCTGGGGGGGGGGGGGGGGGGGAGCGCTACATGGTGATCTGGTTTCCATGCCTCACTCACCCAGCAACACTACCCTGGATGGTCAGTATCACATTCCTATGGGAGCTTGCTATGCACAAATTGGTTGCCGTGTTTCCTACGTTACAACAGGGATTGCACCTCATTGACGGCAAAGAACTTCGCAACATCCTTAGAGTGTGGAGGCTGCTATCTAAATGCAAGTTATTGCTTTATTTTGAAAAATAACCGATAATATTCCTTCTGAATGCCGTCACGATTGTTACTCTGGGGTTTTGCGAAGCAGTGTCCGGGCGATTAATCCTTAATTCCTGGGGACTTCAGGCCATTTTCCGACAATCGGTAACCAGCTGTGGGGGGGTGGGGGGGAAGGGTAGGTGTCTCCCATGGGGCACTGGGCCCACACTCTTCACCAGAGATAATCTTGATCCCCTTCCACCTACTGTCGAGGCGCACCGCAAAAATGTTCACACGTTGATTTCACTTTCAATGCTATTATTTTATCCGGGCCTGCCTGTTATGTGTGCAAGTCACATTCCAGAGTGTATTAAAACCCAATTTATTAGGCAGGCCTCGCCTCACACAGCGTTTCTCACAGGCCCGGGGTCATGTTTACCTCTGTGTAGCTGTCACTCGCTCCAAACTTTCTTTATACCCAGAAAATCACCATTGAAATAATTTAGGGCCCTTTTCAGGCAACCATTAGGCCAGCTGTTGTTAAAAGCACCCAGGAAGAGCGAGAAAAAGGATGATCTCAAATTGGCAAGAAGCAGAGGAGAGCAGATTTTTTTTGTCCTTCCAGCTGGTTGCCGTGGTGACCGCAGCAGGATAATGCGTGTGAAAGATTTGTTCACACACCTCAGACATAATTTTTCTCAGCATGGGCCCGATGGGCTGCATGGCCTACGCCGGTTTCCCAGATGAATTGGGGACTCTAAATTATTATTTTTTAAAAACTAAATGGCAAATCAGGTCGAAATGGCCTCCTCTGACGCCTTATTGCAAATTACATAGTGCCAGGTAACAAGCTGCCGCCCTGCTCAGCTGGGTTAGGGGGGATTTTATTTGCCAAGGGGCTCCCCTCCCTGCAGTGAAGGAAACGGAAGAGTGTGTAAATGATACATTCAGCTAGGGGCGGCACGGTGGCGCAGTGGGTTAGCACAGCTGCCTCACGGCGCCGAGGTCCCAGGTTCGATCCCGTCCGGGGGTCACTGTCGGTGTGGACTTTGCACATTCTTCCTGTGTTTCTGTGGGTTTTGCCCCCGCAACTCAAAGATGTGCAGTGTAGGTGGATTGGCCACACTAAATTGCCCCTTAATTGGAAAAAAAAAGTGAATTGGGTTCTCTAAAAATTAAAAAATAATAATATATTCAGCTGAAACATAAATGAAAAACATGATGGCCGCTACTTAACGAAAAAAAGAGTCCCGTTTTTGGTTGGGTTTAGCGGGGTCATTGCCACCGCTTGTACCAGTACTAAACGGCACCCAGCAGGGGTATAGACGATGCTGATAGATCCCGGGGGCTGGTTAGTTCTGATGTAGACCTAGTTAAGTGAGCACACTTAATTTTTTTAAATACAAATTTAGAGTACCCAATTCATTTTTTCCAATTAAGGGGCAATTTAGCGTGGCCAATCCACCTAGTTCGCACATTTTTGGGTTATGGGGGCGAAACCCACGCAAACATGGGGAGAACGTGCAAACTCCACACGGACAGTGACCCAGAGCCGGGATCGAACCTGGAACCTCGGCGCCGTGAGGCCGCAGTGAAGTGAACGCACTTAACTGCACATTTAACTGTGCAACTCTTGATCCCACCCATTGTGGATGGGATCCAGATCGCGACGCCGTGCAGGATCCCGTTAGATCCCACGAGGCGTAACGACCGTCGGGAATCCCGGAGGAGGCCTCTCGCGGGATTTACCGGCCATGCCCCGTCCCGATTCCGGCGGGACACGACCAGTAAATCGTGCCCAGATGATTGTTGATGAATGCACTGGCTGTTGGAGCTGCGCCATGCAACAAACTTGATGCGCGATTAATAACTACTGAACCGCAGCTCGAGTACAGAAAGAGGCCGGCTGCTGGGGAAAACGGGTTCTTATACCCCGCCTCACTGAGCGGAGCTACCTTACATTCCGGCCAATGAAATGCAAGCACTTGGGCCAATGAGCAGCGAGCCTTCTCCACCAATGGTAGCTCACACTCCCAGGTACCGCAGTACCTCTTGTCATACTACCACAAATCTGCAGTTTGTAGCCACCTAAGATGGACACTGGGCTACAAAATGGAGAACTGCTAAGGCTGCAGGGAGAAAACAGTCTTAGCAAGGACAAGCAGTTTGCAGAAGACTAATTAGCATTCTGCACGTACTGGCCACACTCTGCACCAGTTTGTGGCCAGGTGCAGAGTGTCAGCCAAAGGTGTAAATGGCAACAAGATCTACATAGTAATGAGGTGATCCAGATCCAGGCCCGCACAATAGAAACATTTAAGTATGAATGGATACTTTTGAGTAGACGCCCAGACAGAACGGCACCATAGTATCCAACACAAAGAACCATAGGTACCGCCCCACCCATCGAGAAGCAACCCTCAGATTGGGGGGTTTGGAAGATATCGATTGGGAAAAGGCCCAATCGATACATGGCAGGTAAAAGACCGCCCCGAAGGGGCACGGACTTTGGGGGACCTATAAAAGTAGACCCCGCACATGGTTCGGTCTGTTTTGCTCCGGCTCTGACTGCTGCTTTGCTCCGGCTCAAGTCTGTTGCTTCCAGACTCCGGCCCAGACTCGTTACATCGCATCCTGACTCCAGTTTCAGCACCGGCCGTTGAGCATCAGCCATCGAACTGTAAGTGCCACTACGACGATCGCTACAGGATCCAGACTTTGCTAGACCCTGACGACTTTAAATACCTGAGAGTTGCAGACCAAGAACGGGACGAAGGCCTTGCTCCCTGACCTTGCCTGTTCCTGTCTAGATAAGTATTTTAGTTGTTTAGTATTAGAAGTAAGTTAGTCTCTTTAGCGTATGCATGTGTATTTATTATATTTGTCATAATAAATATCAATCGTTTGGACTTACTAATCGGTGTACAGATTTATTACTTTGAACCTGACCTTGATATACTTGTGAGGTGTCTAAATACGGCACCTGGCGACTCCTGAGCATAATTACATACACAGAGCCATTGTAGTGTTAAGCACACGGCCTTTAAACGGAGGCGTGTTAATACACTCCAGTAAAACGCGCAACAAGTTCAATACCACTTTTTAAAATAGTAAGACGGCCCACAAACACTTCACAAGAGCGTCATCAAACAGATAGTGACGTCAAGACAATGTTGAAGCCACCTTGGGTCAGTAAAAGCTTTATAAAACTTTAGTGATTATCTGGGGGAGAGTGGGGGCCGATGTTTCCAGGACTAGGTGACTAAAGGCACAAGCACCAATGATGGGATGAAAGATCTGATGGTTTTATATGAGGCTTTTCACAACCACTGGCCATGCTTTACAGCCAAGGGAGTACTTTCTCAAGTGTAGTCACTGCTGCGATGTATGAAATGTGGCAGTCAGTTTGTACACAGCATGATCCCATAAGAAGCAAAGTGCAAATGACCAGACCAGATTACCTGCTTATTTTAGCCATGTTGATTGAGGGATAAACATTAACCAGGGATAACTCACCTGCCTTTCCTCGGAATAGTGCCAGGCACTTTTTTCCATCACCCAGCCCAAACAGACTGATGGGGCCTCGATTTAAAGTTTCATCCAAGGTGTGTCAGCCTTGAGTTTTGTGCTCAAGGAGCAGGGATTTGACCAGGGTCGGGATTTTCTGTCCATTCTTCAGGAATCACCGGCCAACAGATCCAAAGATTCAGTGTTAGGCCTGTGCTCAGCGAGCTGATCTTAGCTGCAGTGGCTTCAGTTGACAGAATCACAGAATAATACAGCACAGAACTGACCCTTCAGCCCATCGAGTCTGCACCGATGCATGACAAACACTTGACCTGCCCACCTCATCCCATTTGCCAGCACTTGGCCCATGGCCTTGAATGTTATGACGTGCCAAGTGCTCATCCAGGTACTTTTTAAAGGATGTGAGACAACCCGCCTCTACCACCCTCCCAGGCAGTGCGTTCCAGACCGTCACCACCCTCTGGGTAAAATGGTTTTTCCTCAAATCCCCCCTCAACCTCCCGCCCCTCACTTTGTACTTGTGCCCCCCTCAGAACTGACCCTGCAACTAAGGGGAACAGCTGTTCCCTATCCACCCTGTCCATGCCCCTCATAATCTTGTGCACTTCAATCAGGTCGCCCCTCAGTCTCCTCTGCTCCAGTGAAAACAACCCAAGCCAATCTGACCTCTGTACATAACTTAAATGTTCCATCGCAGAGAACATCCTGGTGAATCACCTCTGCACCCCCTCCAGCGCAATCACATCCTTCCTGTGATGTGGTGACCAGAATTGCACATAGTACTCCAGCTGTGGCCTCACCAAAGTTCCATACGACTCCAGCACGGGCAGCACGGTAGCATAGTGGTTTGCACAGTTGATTCACAGCTCCAGGGTCCCAGGTTCGATTCCCAGCTTGGGTCACTGTTTGTGTGGAGTCTGAACGTTCTCCCCGTGTCTGCGTGGGTTTCCTCCGGATGCTCCGGTTTCCTCCCATAGTCCAAAGATGTGCAGGTTAGGTGGGTTAGCCATGTTAAATTGCCCTCAGTGTCCCTCAGTGTCCAAAAAGGTTGGGTGGGGTTACTGGGTTACGGGGATAGAGTGAAGGTGTGGGCTTGGGTAGGGTGCTCTTTCCAAGGGCTGGTGCAGACTCGATGGGCCGAATGGCCTCCTCCTGCACTGTAAATTCTATGATTCTATGATTCCAACATGACCTCCAATCGCTTCAGATTCCCTGGTCTGGGAAGCGGGGGGGTGGGGATGAGAGAGAGAGAGAGGTGGACAATGCCAGTCAGGGTTCCTGCTCCTGTGTGGGAACCGATCTGACTGATATAACACAATGGTCAAATGGTCCATCAATTTTCAATTGTTTGGGCGACAGTATGAAAAATGGTTTTTTTGGATGAAAAAGCCAAGCTTTTAAAAAAGTTTATTCTTGGATTCTGGGTGTCGTTGGCAAGGTCAGGAGTTGTTGCCCATTCCTAATTGCCCTTGTTAGGACGTTCCAGAGGACAATTAGGAGCCAACAACATTCCTGTGGATCTGGACCAATTCAGACTGGGCAAGATCCTTCCCTGAAGGACATTTGTGAAGTAGATGGGTTTTTACAACAATGGTCACCATCACTGAGACTAGCTTTTATTTCCAGATTTTAATAAAATTGCTGAAATTTAAATTCCACCATCCATGGTGTGATTTAAACCCAGGTGCCCAGAACATCATGCCGGGCCTCGAGGTCACCAGCCTGGTGACATAATGCCATTGCCTCGACCTCTGCTTCAAGCAGCATATTCAGAAATAGGAGGAGAGCTTTATTTAAATGCTTTCGATTGGAGTTGAATCTCAATGGAATGGAGAGAAGAAGATTCCTTGATCTTTGCCACCTCGACTCCATAGAATCCCTGCGGTGCGGAAGGAGGTAATTTGGCCCATCAAATCTGCATCGACCCGATCTCGGCCCACTTCCCCAATCAACCGCTGTAACCCCACCTAACCTGCACATCTTTGGACACTAAGGAGTAATTTAGCATAACCGATTCACCTAACCAGCACAAACTCTTTTTTAAAATAAATTTAGATTACCCAATTATTTTTTCCAATTAAGGGACAATTTAGCGTGGCCAATCCACCTACTCTGCACATTTTTGGGTTGTGGGGGCGAAACCCACGCAGACACGGGGAGAATGTGCAAACTCCACACGGACAGTGACCCAGAGCGGGGATCGAACCTGGGACCTCAGCGCCGTGAGGCGGTTGTGCTAACCACTAGGCCACCATGCTGCCCTACCAGCACAAACTCAACTGGTAGCACTCAAACCTTTGAGCCAGGAAGTCTTGTGTTCAAATCCTTTTGCAGAGTTCTGAGGCCGACACCAGAGTGCAATCCTGGGGTGTGAATGATATGCATGGTAACATTTGATGAAGTGTAGGTGGATTGGCCTCACTAAACTGCCCCTTAATTGGAAAAAATTAATTGAGGAACTCTAAATTTATTTTTAAAGAAACATAACTATCAGGACTGGAAGGGTTAATGAAGTGTGAAGAGTGGCCACTAGAGGGAGCTACAGTTATAACTATATAAGGCAGGGGCAGCACGGTGGTGCAGTGGGTTAGCCCTGCTGCCTCACGGCACCGAGGTCCCAGGTTCGATCCCGGCTCTGGGTCACTGTCCGTGTGGAGTTTGCACATCCACCCCGTGTTTGTGTGGGTTTCGTGCCCACAACCCAAAGATGTGCAGGATAGGTGGATTGGCCACGCTAAATTGCCCCTTAATTAGAAAAAATTAATTGGGTACTCTAAATTTATATTTAAAAATAACTATATAGGCAGTGATGCGAAGCCTTGTGGGAGAGTATGTGCAGGAGTTAGCTAGTGAGAGTCAGAGGTACAGATAGTGTAAGTGAGTGTAGTTCATAGTTTAAACCAGTAGTGAGATTAGCTGTAGATGAGTGTTATTTAGATGCTATTAATCAACTGTGTATTCTTAGGGCAGCACGGTGGCGCAGTGGTTAGCACTGCTGCCTCATAGCGCCGTGGTCCCAGGTTCGATCCCGGCTCTGGGTCACTGTCCGTGTGGAGTTTGCACATTCTCCCCGTGTCTGCGTGGGTTTCGCCCCCACAACCCAAAGATGCGCAGGGTAGGTGGATTGGCCATGATAAATTGCCCCTTAATTGGAAAAAATGAATTGGGTACTCTAAATTTTAAAAAAAACTGTGTATTCTTGAGGAGTACGTGTCGAATCCAAGTAGTTAATAAATTTATAGCTTTGTTCAAGTTAAAGTTATTTTGTGGTCTTTGTGAACAATGTACCAATGATCCTGAAATAAACAACACGGTGCCGTGACAGAACATTCCAAAAAATGCTGAATTCACTGTTTATCCTTTGCACGGCTGAATATGGGACTTTGTGCAGGAAAATGGCTGCCAGCAACAGACTAGGTTTCCTGTTCAAGATCCACTCCCGGGCTTGAACGTAAGCCTCAAGGCTGAGGGAGTGCTGCACTGTTGCCGATGTTTATAAATTTAGAGTATCCAATTTTTTTTTCCAATTAAGGGGCAATTTAGCGTCGGCCAATCCACCTACCCTGCACATCTTTGGGTTGTGGGGGTGAAAGCCACGCAGACACGGGGAGAATGTGCAAGCTCCACACGGACATTGACCCAGGGCCGGGATTCGAACCCGGGTCGTCAGCGCCGCAGTCCCAGTGATAACCACTGCGCCACATGCTGCCCCCCCCCCTCATCAAGCCTTTATGCTGAGAAATTAAATTATGGCGGATCAATTGTTGGCCTATTAATATCAGAATTCTGTCCCCCATGGGCCTTTCTGACGTCTGTAGAGCTAAAAGTTGTCGAAGGCAAATACAACTTCCCACCACATCCGACCTCTGCGCCCTCTTTTACCGAAATGAAAAAGGCCACAGCGCGAAAGTAGGACAAACCAAGAGGAGGGAGCTGAATAGAGGAGTCAACACAGCTGGCGGCTGATTAACAGCTGACTCCAGTCCCTATGGTGAGAGATAGTCACCTAGCAACAGGCCGAGCATCAATCTTCCCAGGCTAAGCTCTAGTTTACAGACAAGAACGTCTCCTCAGGGTTTGAAAGGGGCACACCTGCAGCCGGACACAGAGAGGACAGGAGGCGATGAGCTTACACAAAGGGGGATGAAAGTGGGTTTTTAACAAAAAAAAAAATTCGACCTCCATGTCTCAAAGATGTCTTTTGTGCTTGTCTATATCTCTCTCTCTCTCTCTCTCTCTTTCACTACCACAAGCAGATTGGCAAGGGAACAAAGCATGGAAAAGCTAGGATGAGTGAACAAACTGTGTGAAGTGACTTGGAGTGAGGGTGTGGGGGGGGGGGGGGGGGGACACGTGAGGGGACGGGACGAAGGTTCAGAGTCTCACCTGATGTGTTGCTGAGAGATGTGATATTAGGGAGCAGATCATTCCATCACCAGACTGGTGACTCCCAGTTGCTATATGCACTGATCCTGAACTAAACTGTTACAGGGTCCAATTCCTGCTCTGGGCCGAATGAGCTGATTTCGGCTGGGGTGCCTGCGTGTCAGGAGGCAGAGGTGGCCTCAGAACCCAATAGGATTCCCAATCCAGTCACCCCCCCCCCCCCATCTCCCAGCATTGCTGGAAAACGCGGGTTGGCATTCCAACTGCTTTGTGGAGACAGGGTGGGATGGTCAGAGTTTGCCCATTGTGACCAGAACGTCCCTGTCCCGGAGTTCCATGACGGTGTGTACAGTAGCACCCGAGGGTGTGCGGCAGTAAGCAGTCAGATGTTGGGTCGACTGTCCATTCAGTATTCAGGAGCACAGTGACCATTCCGATGGCAAACAGTCACAAGACCCACAGATTACACGATTGGGAAATGCAACTTGTCGAGGTATCATTTGCACGGGAGCCTGGCTGTTTACGCTGTATTAGAACACAGCGTGGCGTACACGGGATATCTTGGCAGTAACCAGCTGTCGAGCTCTGCAGGTTCAGGTGACTTTGTTAAGGAAATTTGAAAGATGCTGGAAGAACAGTTCAGGCATCATGATGTGAAGATCGAGGCCTGGCCAACTGAAGCGAGGGCTACAACATAATAATAATCTTTATTCATGTCACAAGTAGGCTTACATTAACACTGCAATGATGTTACTGTGAAAAGCCCCTAGTCGCCACACTCCGCCGCCTGTTCGGATACACGGAGGGAGAATTCAGAATGTCCAATTCACCGAACAGCACGTCTTTCAGTTTGTGTTGATGGTCACAGATTAGCTGCCCGCCGTTGGAGTGGAAACCCACTTTGCGGGGCAGCAATGTCTGTGCAATCTGTGACCTGCAACACTTGAAAAGTCTTACAATTTGGACACATAAATCCCGAACCCCTCTCCTGCTGCTTTCCGTTGTTGACAGGTGAACTTGTCTGCCCTCCAAACAATGGATTAGTCAAATACCTTGGACAGGATTCTCTGAAAACGGTGGCTAAGTGTTGACGTTGGCGTAAACCATGCCGGCATCAACGGGCCTCTTGGCCCAGCGATTCTGTTGCCCACAGGGGGCTGGCACGGCGCCAGAGTGCTCTGCGCTCCTCCAACTGCTGTACGCGGCCCTGCATAGCAACCGCGGGTCTGCGCATGTGCACGGCGGCCACTAGCGCGTCGGTGCCATGCAACATGGCGGAGCCACACAGCTGGCCAGGGCTGAAGAAGGTAGGCCCCCCGGAGAATGTCCAGGTCACCGGAGAATCGCGTCCCGGCGTCGGACCGGCGTCGCGGGCCGTCTCGGCATCATCTCCTGGCCATTATATTTATATCACTACAAATTGTCTGATGATACCCACAGTGATAAAAAGGAATAACTTGCATTTATATGGAGCCTGTTCTATCCTCAAGGTGCCCTGAAACACTTCATTACCTCAGGACTTCTCAAAGTGCTTCGCAGCCAAAGTACTTTTGAATCCATTCGCCGTTGTGACGTAGGAAATGCAGTTGATGCACAGCAAGCTCCCACGCACAGCAATGGGATAGTGGGTGCGATTCAGCAACACTGTTCCGCCAGCGTGGATCCGGGCGCAACAGGTGCATCGCAGTGAGCCCCAAATCGGGCTCCGTGCCGGGTACCTGGCCGATTGTGAGTCACTCGACTCGCGTTGCCCAGAGCGCTCTGGATCTCGCTTCGCTGGGATATCATATTTAAATCAGCCTCATTTAAATACCCAGACGCTGATTTACCCGGCGGCCAAGCTCAACAGCCGCACCTTGGAGACCTTGCCATTTAGTACTGGGCCACACAAACATGGACCAGGCATTACAGCACCTGAGGGGGTCTCCTACTCCATTGGAGACACCTGGGTGGTTGGGGACAGGGCAGCATGTGACCCTGGCACTCAGGCACTGTGGCGCTGCCAGCCTGACACTCTTGCAGTGCCATCTGGGCACCACGGCAGTCCCACTGGAACTGGCACTGGCAAGGGTGTCCAGGTTGCACTGCCAGGGTGCTGGGGGCACTGCCAGGGTGCTAGGGGCACTGGCCAGGGTGCTAGGCTGGCAGTGCCAGGTGCCCGGGTGTCAGGTTGGCACTGCCAGGGGTCAGGCTCAGTGGGGGGTGGGGGTGGGAGGTTTTCCGGAGGCCTCCCCAAGGCGAGGAGTATGACAGGGGTCAAAAGTGTAGAGGGGGGCTTGCAAAGGGGGAGGGGGGGGGGGGGATGAGCGGGGCTGCCGGAAATCTCGGCAGCAGTAAATCACTCTAAATGCAGCCTTGGTGGGCAGAAGCTCCCTGAGCCCCCCAGAAATACAGCAAAGTGGCGTTGGATGGAGGGATGTTTTGTGACGCTGCAGCCACCGAGAAACACCCCACGAAACACACCGTTCAGCGGGCTTTGACGTGAATCCACTGAATCGCGCTCAATATGTTTTTACAATAAATTTGGTCGAGGGATAAATTTTGGTCAGAAAATCAGGTAGAAAGGTCAAACTAGCACTCTGACATCTTTCACGCCCACTCGAGAGGGCAGACAGGGCCTTGCTTTAACGGCTCGGCCTAAAGACAGTGCAGCACTCCCCCGGTACAGAGCGTCAGCCTTGACTTTGTGCTCGACTCCCTGGAGTGGGACTCTGGAGTAACCCAGAAGGAGCCCGGGGCAAAGGGGCTCAAAATTAACCTGTCAATAGGAGCTCGCTTCTTTGGCACTTAAGTAAACCCTGGAATTATGGATTCTCCTATTACAGGAGTGCGATGGAGTTTTCGTGTAATTACTGTCACGAATTACACCGAGCGCTGTAGTAGATGTCCATATAATATCACCTCCTCCCAATTTAAATACTATAATGAAGCTCCCACCTCAAGCTAAACTGGAAACCGGGGCGGCACCAGATTTCCAAAGGGTTAACGCTGGTCAAAGAGCAGAGGGTTTGGCACAGGTAAATCGGCTAAATCCTACTGGGTGGGGACTAAATGAGGAATGTAAATGTAAGTTATTAAAAGCGAAGTAAAGCATGTGGAAACCGTGTACCTCCCCAGGTTCAAAAAGACAGGAGCATGGTCAGAAGATGCCAAACTGACGGTGGGGTGCTCCCACGCATGCGCCAACTTGCGCCGGCCGGCGGAGGCTCTTTGACGCCGGCCGGCATGGCCCCAACCCCGCCGGTGACGGCCTAGCCCCTGAAGGCGCGGAGGATTCCGCACCTTCCGGGTGGCCCGAAGCCGGAGTGGTTCACGCCACCCCTCGGCGCCAGGACTGCCCGCCCCGCCGGGTAGGGGAGAATCCCGCCCCAGGTCTGTGGGGCAAAGTTTAGAGGAGATGTGCGAGGCAGGGTTTTTACGCAGAGGGTGGTGAGTGCCTGGAACACGTTGCCAGGGGAGGTTGTGGAAGCAGATACATTAACGGCGTTGAAAAGGCATCTTGACAAACACATGGATAGGATGGGTACAGAGGGATACGGCACAAGGTGGTGCTGAGGGTTTTGGCCAAGGGTGGATCATGACTGGTACAGGCTTGGAGGGCCGAAGGGCCTGTTCCTGCGCTGTATTGTTCTTTGTTCTTTGTCAAATAGAAGAGTGAGGTAGGAATTGAATCGGGCAACAGGCAATATAATCCTGAATATTCTCTGTGATGCCTGATGCAAAGAGCTCTGTGGCATCCAAGCCACATGTTCTGTCCTCTCCTCTAGAGAGCTCAGGAAATGCTGGCACCCTTATCCCCCTGTCGGTTCAGCTCTGCCCCCTTCTATTGTGTGGCACCTGCAAGAGAAAAGGCAGGATGGCAGCGGTTGCGATGACTGCATTGGGGTGATGTGCCTGCCACAGCTGAATAGCTGGAGAGATGTGGAAGCAGCTGAAGGTGGACATCATTGGAAGGCATGTGAGGTACAGTTGGTGAATGCTGGGCCTGAGGTGTAGGTGCTAGGACTTGCTAATAGGTAAGTGATGGGGGGCAATGAGCAGCATGAGAAATGGGTGGTGGGCTAGAATAAGAGATGTCATTTCAAATACAGTCATTGATCTTGACCACCGTTGATCTTTGAACTTCCTGCAGCACTGTTGCCAGGTCCCCAGGACCAGACTTTGAGCAATGACCTTCCCAGGATTGGTCTCATTTCATTCCGAGGCCCTTCCTTGCACAAGCAGGACCTCTTTCCTCATGTTGCCCTCCAACCCTTAAGGCCTCCAGTGCCAAATCCGATAAGCTAGTAGCCTTCTCTTTTCTCCGATGTTGCATTTTTGCAGCCGGTACAAGCAATCAGCAACGACTGGCTTGACGTGAGTACAGTTCCCCTTTAAGAGGGGCAAGGCAGCCATGTCACATGCTGCTGGTGCCCCTACTGAACAGACAGGCAGCCAACAGCATGGGACCCACTCGGCTCAATGCTATAAATATTTAAACAGGGAGGCAGGAAGAAATTATAATGCTGTGTGCCTCAGCAGGAATCGGCACAAGCAGGTCGCAATTTGTGATAGCCGTGACCAAAAACAAGCCTGAACAAATTTTAGTCTAATGTAGTTTCCAAATTAGATCTTAGACAGCAGAACAAAAGCAAGTAGCACGAACAGTTAACAAAAACAAGGCTGCTGTTAAATTAATGAAAAGACTCCTGGAAAAGATGATTGAGAACAAGTGTGGGGAAACTTCCTCAACTACATGAAGTCAAAGACAGCACTGGGCCAATGGTGGATGCTTTAGGAGTGACGGAGATGATAAATGATTACTTTGCATCAATCTTCACTCTTGTCAAGTCATATCCTGCCTGTTGCCTTTGAATGTCCCAACAATGTGTGTTGAAATCCATCAGGAGGATCCCTGCCCGTTTTTAACAATCCATTAACTTCCTTCCACACCACTTCCATGGAGCAATCGATACATTTATCAATGTCGAGTGAGTTCAGTCTTACTTAGCTGCAACACTTCTCTCAGTCAGATAGTTTGCCAACACTTGATGGCCGGACTTGTACTTCATGAACGGCCACTTGCCCGGGTTCGCTCCCGGCCCCGGGTCACTGTCCATGTGGAGTTTGCACATTCTACCCTCGACTCCGTGGGTCTCACCTCCACAGCCCAAAAAGATGTGCAGGGTAGTAGGTGACACGGTAGCACAGAGCTTTGCACTGTTCCTTCACAGCTCCAGGGTCCCCGGTTCGAATCCCGGCTTGGGTCACTGTCTGTGCGGAGTCTGCACGTTCTCCCCGTGTCTGCGTGGGTTTCCTCCGGGTGCTCCGGTTTCCTCCCACAAGTCCTGAAAGAGGTGCTGTTAGGTGAATTGAGCATCTGAATTCTCCCACCCTGTACCCGAACAGGCACCGGAATGTGGCAACCAGGGGCTTTTCACAGTAACTTCATTGCAGTGTTAATGTAAACATGATTGTGACATTAAAGATTTTATTATTATTATAGGTGAATTGGCAACAGCAAATTTAAAGAATTGGGTACTTTTAATACAACATAGAACATACAGTGCAGAAGGAGGCCATTCGGCCTATCGAGTCTGCACCGACCCACTTCTATCCTATCCCCGTAACCCAATAATCCCTCCTAATCTTTTTTGGACACTAAGGGCAATTTATCATGGCCAATCCACCTAACCTGCACGTCTTTGGACTGTGGGAGGAAACCTGATCACCCGGAGGAAGCCCACGCAGACACGGGGAGAACGTGCAGACTCCGCACAGACAGTGACCCAGTGGGGAATGGAACCTGGGACCCTGGCGCTGTGAAGCCACAGTGCTATCCACTTGTCCTACTGTGCTGCCCGTTATTGCCCCTTAATTGGAAAAAAATAATAATTGGCTACTCTAAAGTTTTTTAAAAAGTGAATAGCCACTTGTAGCAAGCACTACGGGGGCTGAAAACTCATAATGTCTTCAAAAGGAAAAATATTATTCCTTGTATCACTGGACCAAACTGAGCTCCCGAAATAATATGGTTGAGTTGAGCAGCAGTCAACTGAAGTTACAGCAGCATGTAATTAAAATCCAGATTCACTTTGAGTAAGAAAAACTTGGAGACACAAGATGCTTTGCAATCAATTAAAGCAGTTTTGAAGTGCAGTCACTGTTGTTACGTAGCAAATGTAGCAGCCAATTTCTGCACAGCAAGATCCAGTCAACAGCAACAGGCTAGTGATCTTTTTTCTATTCATTCCTGGGCTGTTGGCATCGCTGGTTTGGCGGGTATTTATTCCCCGTGCCCAGTTGTCCTTTTGAAGGTGGTGGTAAACTTCTTTCTTGAACTGCTGCGGTCCACTGGCTGTAGGTACATCCACTGTGCTGTTTGGGAGGGAGATCCAGCGAGAGTCAGGAGAGCCAGATTGGTGTGCGGCTTGGAGGGGTACCGGTATCGGTGGAGTCCTCTCGCATCTGCTGCCCTCGCCTCTCCAGGTGGTAGGAGTTCTGGGTTTGGAAAATGCTGTTAAAGGAGCCTCTCGGTGAGTTGCTGCAGTGAATCCTGTAGCTGAGCTGGTACACACGGCTACTACTGTGGGTCTATGGTTGGGGGGGGGGGGGTGAATGTTTCAGGTGGAGGATGAGGAGCAAGCGGGCCCCTTTGTCCTGGGCGGCGTTGAGCTTTTTCAGTGTTATTGGAGCTGCACTCATCCAGGCAAGTGGAGAATATTCCACCACACTCCCGACTTGTGTCTTGGAGATGGTGGACAGGCTTTGGCGAATCAGAAGGTGAATTACTCTCCGTAGCCTCTGGGAATTGGTGGGAAGCAATCTGACCGTACTGAGGAATCTGTCCTGATTTTGCTCAAATGGAGCTTGAACACATGGGGCTGGATTCTCCGTGGCTTGGCACGGTAATCGCGATCGGCGATCGGGCGGAGAATGGATTCCGACACCGGAGTCGAGGCCGGCGCCGGTTTGATGGCTGCCCGCTGCCTCCAAACCGGCGTCATTTTGACGCGCGCCGTTTCAACACCGTTGGCGCGTCATCGGCTAGCCCACCAGCGATGCTCCGCACCGCTGGGACCACACATGACCCATCCCGGCACGGGCCACGTGTGGTCCCAACGGTCGGGAACTCGGTGTGCTGGCTGTGGACAGTGTCCAGCGTCGCCCCGCTTGGCCGGGATCCATGCGGCATGCCCGGGTTTGGGGGGGGGGCTTCTGTTCAGGCTGGGGGGGGTGGCCAGGGGGTGGGCTGTGGGGTCACGGTTGATGGGTTAGGGTTCACGCATGGCCGGCGCCATGATTTAAGCCACGACCGGTGCTGCTCGTCAGCCCTGCGCATGCGCGGCCCGGTAGCCAGCTATTCTCCTCCTGTTTTCGGCGCGGTCCACAGGAGTTTCACGCGGCGCCGGTGCTAGCCCCTCACCAGTACCGCAATCGGTGAGGGGTTCGCGCCGATTTTCCTGTCCTGAACCTCCTGTGGATTATTCGTTCGCGCCGACACATAGCCGCAGAAACGGAGAATTCCTTCATGAACCTTTTTAAAAAATTAATTTGAAGAAAAAATTAATTCAGACTACCCCATTCACTTTTTCCAATTAAGGCAATTAAGGGACAGTTTAACGTGACCAATCCACCTAAGCTGCACATCTTTGGGTTGTGGGGGTGAAACCCACGCAGGCACGGGGAGAATGTGCAAACTCCACACGGCCAGTGACCCAGAGCCAGGATCGAACCTGGGACCTCAGCGCTGTGAGGCTGCAGTGCTAACCCACTGCGCCACCCTGCTGCCCTAGCCCATGAACTTTTGACTTTGAGGCAAGGGGGCTGGTGCTGAGTCAGGCTGTGGTTCTGTGTCCCCCCCCTTGCCCTCCCTCAGCTGTAAATGGAGAGCGCATGCAGTAAGCAGCTCCTGTCATCTCCAGCAGCGAGACATCAGGAGTATTTTTCCTGTATGTAAACAAAACCCACAACAAATGGTACTTGAAATAACCAGATAAAGAATAAACGATAACTTAAAACTACATGAAGTCGGATTTGAAACAGCGAGATAAAGAAGAAAATGCCTTGCATTAATATATACTACCCTATCGCAGCTCAGGAACATTCCAAAGCACTTCAAATGCAATTAAGGACTTTGAAGTACAGTGGCAAACAAATAAAAGGACTGAGCAAAATTTTGAATATTTCTCCCTTGGCGTGTTTCTTCTTATTTGTCAGATTTATTCCTCTCTTTAGCTGAACGCAGTGGCTGGGCCAGGCTCGAGGGGCCGAATGGCCGCCTCCTCCTGTTCCTCAGTGCTGTTCCACCCACACCAGTCACCACCACCGATACCACGCCCGGCCACACTGTGAGCTTAGACATACAGAAAGAAGGACTTGCATTGATTCAGCGCCTATCACCCCTTCAGGTGGTGCATCGCAGCCAATTTTGAAGCGGAGTTGTTTTCGACGGTAAGGCAGCTAAATTGTGAACAGTTAGGTTCCACAGGTGTGATGAATGTAATCTTTGTATTTGTGATGTTGGCTGGGGACTTAGTGTTGTCCAGCAAACCAAGAGAGGCCCAGCTACTCTTCAAATCGAGAGGGACGGCTCAATTTAGCTTCCTCATCCGAAAGGCATTTCTTTTTTTCCAATTACGGGGCAATTTAGCGTGGCCAATCCACCTAGCCTGCACATCTTTGGATTATGGGGGCGAAACCCACGCAAACACGGGGAGACTGTGCAAACTCCACACGGACAGTGACCCAGAGCCGGGATCGAACCTGGGACCTCGGTGCCATGAGGCAGCAGTGCTAACCACTGCGCCACCGGGCTGCCCTTGAAAGGCACTTCTTTTTTTTAATAAATTTTAGAGTACCCAATTATTTTTTCCAATTAAGGGGCAATTTAGCGTGGCCAATCCACCTATCCTGCACATCTTTTGGGTTGTGGGGGTGAAACCCACGCAGACACGGGGAGAATGTGCAAACTCCTCACAGACAGTGACCCAGGGCCGGGATTCGAACCCGGGTCCTCAGCGCCGTAGGCAGCAATGCTAACCACTGTGCCACCGTGCTGCCCTCGAAAGGCACTTCTTACAGTGCAGTGCGCCCTCGCTACTGTTGCAGTGGAGGTTGCTGGGTCATTCAATACATTCAAGACTCAGTGAGGCAGCTTTTTGATTGCCAAAAGAGTGGAAAGGTTATGAGTTAAGGCCACAAGCAGGTTAGCCGTGATCTCATCGTAGAATCGCAGAATCCCAACAACGCAGACGGAGGCCATTTGGCCCATTGAGACTGCACCAACCCCTCCCGAAGAACACCTCACCTCGGTCCACTCCGCCGTCCACCGTAACCTAATCTGCACATCCCTGGACACTAAGGGGCAACTTAGCATGGCCAATCGCCCTAACCAACACACCTTTAGACAAAGTCCTACTCATGTTCTGTTTGAGTATCAGCCTGGAGTACGTGCTCAGATACTGGACTGGGCTTCCTAACTTGCAAGCGACTATTACGCTCCATGAACTGACACTTAACAGCACAGCTGTTAAGAGACATCACACAACCTGTAAATATCTGGTGTTAACATTTGACGTTAAAGCAGAAAGTGCTGGGAATATTCGGCAGGTCTGGCACTATCTGTGGAGAGAGAAGCAGAGTAAATGTTTCTTCAGAACCCGGCTGATCCGACAATACCATTTATTGCTCTCAGCAAGGTCCATTGACAAGAGTCGGGAGTGGGAATTCTGACCGATTTTTCCGCACTCCCAGCCCAGGGAGACTGAGCAAGGCCCTGCCGCTGGATGCGGTTAATTGGGCAGAGGTCAAACCCGGCAGACCTGTTCTGTGTGGCACAGTGGCCACTGACTTCACCCAAGAAGCACCAAATCATTTTTTAACTCGAGCGTATTTAGGAACAAGAGTCAACCATTCAGCCCCTCGTGCCTATTCCCGCATTCGGATAGATCATGGCTGACCTAGCTGTACCTCAACTCCATTTACCCACCTTTAATCCATGTCTCTCCGTAGCCTTTTCGAACCAAAGTCTATCGCTCTCAGTCTGATGAGCTCTAAACATCATACGGGCACGAAATTCCAGATTTTTACTATTTCCTCCTTGACTTCTCTCACAGAAGAATTTGCAGAATTCCTACGGTGCAAAAGGAGGCCATTCAGCCCATCGAGCCTGCACCCTTCCTCGGCACGCCCCATCCCCGTAACACCACCGAGCACATGATTGGACACCAAGGGACAATTTAGCACGACCAACCACCCAACCTGCACATCTTTGGACCGTGGGAGGAAACCGGAGCGCCCGGAGGAAACCCACGCAGACACGGGGAGAAAGTGAAAACTCCACACAGACAGTCCACCCAAAGCCGGAATTGAACTCGGGACCCTGGTGCTGTGAGGCAGCAGTGCTAACCACTGAGCCACCATAAATGGCCTGGCTCCAATTTTCAGATTATGACCCCTTATTTCTCGATTCCCAATTCAGAGAAAATTATTTATCCGCCACTTACCCTATTGAAGCCTTTTAACATTTGATGCACCTTGATCAGCTCCCCACCCCCTCAATCTCATTCACAAAGGAAAGTTTCAGGTGAAAATTAATATCCCCCCCCCACAACATCACCTCATTCTCTCTTGCTTGCTTATGTGTCACTGACTGGCGCCAGGAGATAATTGATTTAAAAATAATCTTTTTGTTTTGGCTTGAGCAGAGTTTCTCTTCACTGCCAACATCCTGAGGGAATCTGATTCAACCCCAGAGTGAGCGGTGATGTTGGGACGTTGGAATCCCTCCGAGCTTAAACACATCTCACATCTGTTCAGCTGCGTGCTTCAAGGCCACAGGGGCTGCTGGCGTACAGATGTGATATCATTGCTCTGGCACCCTCACAGTCTTGCCTTGCTGAGCTCAGTCTCATTCCCATTGACAAGAGCACACACACCTTGGGTCTTTATTCAACAGTCGGGTAGCAGTGCTGGTGGTTGTGGGGCGGCGGGGGGGGGGGGGGGGGGGGGGGGGGGGAGGATTGGGGATTTTGTCAAAGCATCAATATTTGGGGAGCAGCGCAGTGCTGGTGCGGGGGAGGGGGTGGGCGGGTGGAGGGAGGCTGGCAGGGGAAATGCGGGCTTGGTCAAGGCTAGTGCATTCCTCTCACATTCCTGTGCAGTTCTGGTCGGCGCACTTCCAGAAGGACGCGGATGCTTTGGAGAGAGTGCAGCGATGGTTTACCAGGATGTTGCCTGGCCTGGAGGGTGTTAGCTATGAGGAGAGGGTGAATAAACTTGGATTGTTTTCATTGGAAAGACAGAGGCTGGGGTGAGACCTGATTGAGGTCTACAAAATTACCAGAGGTATGGACAGGGTGATGAGTCAGTGGAGGTGGTGGAGGCGGGCACGATAGCAACGTTTCAGATGCATCTTGATCGTCGCAATCTCAGACGAAAGGGACGGTCCTTTAAAACAGCGATTGAAAACGTTTTTTTGGAGTACCCAATTCTTTTTTTCCAATTAAGGGGCAATTTAGTGTGGTCAATCCACCTACCCTGCACATCTTTTGCGTTGTGGGTGTAGCCACCTGGGGTGTCCACGTCCTGATTCCAAAATGGACACTCGCAAAGAGTGCAGGGAAAAATGGACAGCACTAGAAAACAAGCAGGTGCAAGGTTTCTTGTGGATTGGAACCTGCAGAACCCAGACAGAACTGAAACTACCAGCCATTAGCATAGTAATGAGCTATCTCCGGGGACAAAAAGAAACATTGAAACAATCGGTACCAGGACAGACTTCCCGGCGCCAGTGGAAGCTAAAACAAAGGCAGGCCAACGGTTACATAGGGCCTGCCCAACGATCAGGGAACAACCCCGTTATTGGAGAAAATCAATATGAACGATTGGGACATGGTCCAATTAATTGGGGCCAATTCCAGGGTCTGCCCAGAAGGGCGTGAAACCCCTTGGGCTATAAAACAGAGTCGGCAAAGTTCGCTCTCTTAGAAGCTCTTGAGAACTCTTAGCTTCTCCATCTTCACCTTAGCCTTTGGCTCTCAGCGACGAGAGGCCGCCAAGCACCAGCCAAGTAAGTCTAAGGTCAACGCACGCTACGAGATAGGCGCTCCTAGCTACTATTATATACCAGTTCGAAGCCAGCAGTATCAGAACCGGACAACGGCCATTGTTCCTCTGACTGAGTGGGCCACTCGAAGCTAAGTATAGGATTTTAGTAGTAGTTGTAGTTTAGTGAGTAGAGTTTATGCATGAGTAATAATTGACAGTGTGTGTAAATAAATGTGCATTGATTTCAAACTTACTAACTGGTGTATCGAGTCATTGATCAGTATTCGGCTTTGAACCCTGTGGTGGTATCAGAAAGATACCTGGCGACTCCTGACCAAAGGTAATTAAAACAGAGCAAATTAAGGGAAAGCGTAACAAGCAACATGGGGGCGAAACCCACCCAGACACGGGGAGAATGTGCAAACTGCACACGGACAGTGACCCAGGGACGGAATCAAAGCCGGGTCTTCTGCGCAGTGAGGCAGCAGTGCTAACCACTGCCCCACCGTGTCTCCCCTTTAAAACAGAGATGAGGAGGAATTTCTTCAGCTTGAGGGTGGTGAATCTTTGCCGCAGACGGAGGCCAAATTACTGTGTATTTAAGGCAGAGATAGATAGTTTGTTGATTAATAAGGGGATCAGGGGGTTATGGGGAGAAGACAGGAGAACGGGGTTGAGAAAATATCAGCCATGATTGAGTGGCGGAGCAGACTCAACGGGCCGAGTGGCCTAATTCTGCTCCTATGTCTTATGGTCTTATATGAATGGGTGGGAAATAGGGGGATACAGATCGTTTTGGATCGGCGCAGGCTTGGTCGGCCGAAAGGCCTGTTCCCGTGCTGTAATGTTCTTTGTTCTGTCCCTGTTTTAATGATTCACGGAATATGAGCATCACTGGTTAGGCCAGCATTTATCACCCACCTCTATTTGCCAATGAGAAGGTGATGGTGAGCTGCCTTCTGCAATGCAACTGAGTGGCCTGAAAAACTATTTCAGAGGGCAGTTAAAACATAGATGTGGATCTTGAGTCGGATATAATCAGAATGGGTAAGGATGACAGGTTTTCTTTCCCATGGACATCAGTGAATCTGATGGGTGTTGGGGCAACCCAGCAGATTCACGTCACAAAGCCGGAGACTCGCTTCAGTTAATATAATCTATTTACTTTTCAAAACTTTTTTTTAAATTTAGAGCACCCAATTCATTTTTTCCAAATAAGGGGCAATTTAGCGTGGCCAATCCACCTAACTGGCACATCTTTGGGTTGTGGGGGCGAAACTCACGCAAACACGGGGAGAATGTGCAAACTCCACAGGGACAGTGACCCAGAGCCAGGATCGAACCTGGGACCTCGGCACCGTGAGGCAGCAGTGCTACTCACTGCGCCACCGTGCTGCCTCTTATCAAAATGTAACCTCTTCAGACATCTTTCCTGTTGAATATTCTCCTGATCTCCTCTGTCTGACATTTTCACGTGTAGACAGGCTACCAAAGAGAACTACCAAAAATTGCTAAAGTTGACTTTATTACAAGTCACCATAGCGGGCTATTGGGAAAAGTGGTTAGCAGTGTTGCTTCACAGCTCCAGGGCCCCAGGTTCAATTCTCGGCTTGGGTTACTGTCTGTGCGGAGTCTGCACGTTCTCCCCGTGTCTGCGTGGGTTTCCTCCGGGTGCTCTGGTTTCCTCCCACAGTCCAAAGATGTGCAGCTCAGATGGATTGGCCGTGCTAAATTGCCCCTTAGTGTCCGAAAAAGGGTAGGTGGGGTTACTGGGTTACGGGGATAGGGTGGAGGTGTGGACTTAAGTAGGGTGCTCTTAGGGCAGCACAGTGGCACAGTGGCTAGCACTGCTGCCTCATGTCGCTGAGGTCCCAGGTTTGATCCCGGCTCTGGGCTACTGTCCGTGTAGAGTTTGCACATTCTCCCCGTGTTTGCGTGGGTTTCGCCCCCACAACCCAAAGATGTGCAGGGTAGGTGGATTGGCCACGCTAAATTGCCCCTTAATTGGAAAAAATTAATTGGGTACTCTAAATTTTTTTTAAAAGTAGGGTGCTCTTTACAAGGGCCGGTGCAGACTCGATGGGCCGAACGGCCTCCTTCAGCACTGTAAATTCTATGATTCGAAGCAATAATCGCGCCACAGTGAAACCTCATTGGCGATAATACTGCCACTGCGCAAAACTCAGTTAATACAATTTAAATTCCCGAGTTTGAAGAGATTATGGGAGGTCTCATCCAATGACCTTCCATAAATCCATACCTTTGATCTTCCTTCCAAATAACTCGCTTTTTGGCTTTGTCTTCCCTTTTTAGGATTACACTCTAATTATGCGTCCTTGGGCGTCTTGCTATGTTATATAAATGTAATTACGGGTGTGACATTTTGGAAAGAATGTTACGGCGTGGTGAGGGTTCCAGAGAGGAGGGACTTCACTGATGTGGAGAGGTTAGTGAAGCTCGGATTGCTCTTTTCAGAGCAGAGGATGCTGAAGAGATTTAGTCGATGTTCAAAATGATGAAGGGTCTGGGAAGAGGAGAGAGGGAGAAGTTGTCTCTGCCGTGGGGAGGTGGTGGCATAGTGGTATTGTCGCTGGACTAGTAATCCAGAGACCCAGGATAATGATCTGGGGACCTGGGTTCAAATCCCACCATGGCAGATGATGGAATTTAAACTCAATAAAATATCTGGAATTAAAAGTCTAACGATGACCATGAAAACCATTGTCGATTGTTGTAAAAACCCATGTTCCTAAGGGAAGGAAATCCGCTGTCCTTACCCGGTCTGGCCTACATGTGAATCCATGTGGTTGAGTCTTAAATGCCCCGTCAAGGGCAATTAGGGATGGGCAATAAATTCTGGCACAACCACATCCCACATCAGTAACTACAGGACACAGATTCAAGATAATTGGCAAAAGGACCAGAGCAGGGGTGAGTAAAATTTGTTTCGTTCAACAAGTTGTTGTGATGTAAAATTCAGGATCTGAAAAGGCAGTGGAAGCACTGTGAGGAAGGAGCCAGGTGTGGGGGTGAGGACTATGAACTTGTTTCAAGTGCCGGGAGGATCATGATGTGTCCAAGCGCCAGCAACAACTTCAATGCAATAAAACATCCCAAGGCACTTCACAGGGTGGTTGTAAAACCACGCGTGTCACCGAACCACATCAGAGGCAGTTGACCCAACGCTTTGTCCCAGAGGTAGATTTTGAGGATGCCCAGAAAGAAGTAAGGTGGCGAGGCTGTAGCGAAGGAATTATCATAGAATTTACAGTGCAGAAGGAGGTCACTCGGCCCATCGAGTCTGCACCGGCTCTTGGAAAGAGCACCCTACCCATTGTCAACACCTCCACCCTATCCCCATAACCCAGTAACCCCACCCAACACTAAGGGCAATTTATCATGGCCAATCTACCTAACCTGGGGCAGCACGGTGGCACAGTGGTTAGCATTGCTGCCTACGGCGCTGAGGACCCGGGTTCGAATCCCGGCCCTGGGTCACTGTCTGTGTGGAGTTTGCACGTTCTCGCCGTGTTTGCGTGGGTTTCACCCCCACAACCCAAAGATGTGCAGGTTAGGTGGATTGGCCACGCTAAATTGCCCCTTAATTGGAAAAAATAATTGGGTACTCCAAATTTTTTCGACCTAACCTGCACATCTTTGGACTGTGGGAGGAAACCGGAGCACCCGGAGGAAACCCACGCACACACGGGGAGGATGTGCAGACTCCGCACAGACCGTGACCCAAGCCGGGAATCGAACCTGGGACCCTGGAGCTGTGAAGCAATTGTGTGAAGAATTCCAGAGCTTAACATCGGCCTTGGCCGTCGGTGGCCATTTTCAGGACGAAGGGCTAGCCGGGGCTGCAGGCCGGGGTGAAGGAGGATGTTCTTCCCATTGCCACGTTGTTATGCTGGGTTGGAGAGCTTTCGCTCCGCCCTGTGCCTCGGCCTGGTTGGGTGACCTCATGGAATTTCTAAATTTGGAAGAGGTCACGTACACGGTTAGGGGGTCGGCGGAGGGTGGTGGTCATTCATCTCAAACTTTAAATAATTAGTCACCATCAGCTGTTGGAAGGGGAGGGCGGGTTATTAATTTTAGGGGGGGTAGGTACCTTTTGTTGGGTTGGTGGCAGTTATAATTTTGGTTGGGGTTTTTTCCGTTGGTTTGTTAAAATATATATCGTTATTAGGAGACTACATGTCGGAGCCGTTTTCTGGGCTGGCTGATGTTGTGAGTTCTGAACATATTTTTTAATAAAAATAATTTTTAGAAAAGAAAATGGTGACTACACGCAAGCTCCTGATCGCCGACATGTCACTGTGGAGATGATGCTGACTGGAAAAGGACAAAAATTCCCAGTGAAGGTTCTAATGGGTGAAGGCCCCAGATCTTGCTCCTCGGAGCCGTTGCCAATTCTTTGGTCAGCTTGGCTCAGTGGGTAACGAGCAAGTTCCCTTCCGGTGTTACAATCTATCCAGGTTTGCAGACGAATGGTGGGGTTCCGGATTGCCGTCAGCAACAACGTCCCCTGGAACGAGAGCAATCAACAACCTCCTCTTACATTTACAGAACGCCATTTCTGTAGTGAAACATCCCGAGCTGCTCCGCAGTGTGCTCCCGCACAAAGTTTGGCGCTGGGCCAGGTCAGGTCTCATTAGATCAGATGACAAAAAGCTTGGTCAGAAGGTAGGTTTCTGAGGAGCATCTTAAAGGAATGAGAGGTAGAGGGGTGGCGAGATTCAGGTTGGCAATTCCAGGTCTCAGCACCTCAGCGGCCCAAGGTGAACTGACGAAAATTGGAAATGCGCAAGACCAGGACTGAAAAGTGCTCCGAGATCTCAGAGAGCTGTAGGATTGGAGGAGAATACAGAGGTGGGGGGAGGGGGTTGGCAATGGAGGGATTCTAAAACAAGGGTGAGAATTTTACAATTGAGGCGTTACCAGATTCCGAGCCAGCGGACACAGGGGTGACAGGGGGATGGACTGTTCAGAATAAGGGATGAGCAACATTAGGCGGCTGCTAAATGTAATAATGATGCCTGCGGAGAGGCGCGAGGTCGAGGTGCTGGTGGCCATGGACGCAGAAAAGGCCTTTGATTGGGTGGAGTGGAAGTACCCGTGAGATGTCCTGGGAAGGCTTGGGTTCGGACAGTGATTTGTAGATTGGGTCCCGGTTGCTTTATCAGGCACCGGTGGCGAATGTAAGGACCAACCGGGTTCGATCAGAGTATTTTAGTCTGTGCAGTGGGACAAGCTCTCCCCACTACTATTTGCCCTGGCCAAAGAGCCTTTGGCAATAGCGCTGAGGGCATCGAACATTTGGCGGGGGATAGTGAGAGGGGTGGAACATCGGTTAGGTGGATTGGCCATGTTAAATTGCCCTTAGTGTCCAAAATTGCCCTTAGTGTTGGGTGGGGTTACTGGGTTATGGGGATAGGGTGGAGGTATTGACCGTGGGTAGGGTGCTCTTTCCAAGAGCCGGTGCAGACTCGATGGACCGAATGGCCTCCTTCTGCACTGTAAATTCTATGATAGTCGGGTCTCGCTCTATGCGGATGATTTACTCCTTTATATAACAGACCCGTTGGGGGGGATTGCAGGAATTATGGGGATTACTGGAGGTATTTGACCAGTTCTCAGGTTACAAACTGTATGTAGTAAAGAGTGAGGTTTTTGCGATCCAGGCAAGGAGACAGGGGAGGAGACTGAGGGAGATGCTGTTTGAAGTGGTGGGGAGGTGTTTTAGGTACCCGGGTTTTCAAGTGGCAAGGGACTGGTGTCAGCTCCATAAACTAAATTTGGGCAGGGTGATTGAGCAAATGAAAGGGGACTTCCGCAGGTGGGACGTGCTCCCGCTGTCATTGTCAGGGAGGGTACAGACTGTGAAGGTGACAGTCCTCCCGAGATTGTTGTTTATGTTTCAGTTTCTCCCAATCTTCATCCCCAAGGCATTTTTAGGAAGGTGAACGTGGCGATCTCAGGTTTTATATGGGCCGGGAAAGCCCCAAGGGCGAAGAAGGTCCTCCTTGAGCGGGGACGTGGTGAGAGGGGCTTGGCCCTTCCAAACTTTATTAACTATTACTGGGCGGCCAATGTTTCGATGATTAGAAAATGGGTAGTGGGGGAGGGGGTCGGTGTGGGAGCGAGTGGAGGCGGAATCTTGCAAGGGCACGAGAGTCAATGCATCCTCGTCGTGGGTCAGGCTTAGCCTGATCCAGTTCAAGGTGGTCCGCAAGGCTCATATGACTATGGCCTGGATGAGTAGGTTTTTTGAGGAGGTGGAGGACAGATGTGGGCGATGTGGGGGAAGTTCGGCAAATCATATACATATGTTTTGGGTTTGTCCGAAGCTGAGTGAATTCTGGCAGGGATTCTCAGAAGTCATGTCAGAGGACCTGGAAGGGAGGGTGACTCCGAGTCCAGAGGTGGTAATATTTGGAGTGTCGGAAGATCCAGTAGCCCAGAGGTGCGGGGTGGGGGGGGGGGGGGGGAGGCCGACATTTTGGCCTTTGCTTCCCTGGCGGCCCGGTGATGGATTTTGCCGGGATGGAGGGGCTCGGAGCCTCCAAAGTTGGGAGTGTGGGTCAGTGACATGGCTGGGTTTCTCAGGCTGGAGAAGATTACGTTCGCCTTCAGGGGTTCAATACAGCGGTTCGCTCGGAGGTGGCAGCCGTTCATCGACTTCTTTAAGGAAAACTGACCGTCAGCAGGAGGGGGGGGGGGAAAGAATATCGGGGGGGGGGGAGTGGAAAGGGGAAGCATGGAAGTGAAGAATAAGGGTAGGGAATCTTTTTTTAAATATAATTTTTATTGGAATTTTTTACAGAAAATATAAAACATAACGACAAACAATGAAATGCAACAAAATAACCCATAACTGTATCACCCCCAGACCGTATCGACGTATGTATCACATCCCCCCACCCCCCCAACCCCAATGAACAACAAAAGAACTTAAAAATAAATTTAAATTAAATAAACAAACATAGTCATCGTCCGCCCCCCCCCCCCCCCCCACCTTGTCCCTCCCCCTTCCCCCCCTCCCCCCTGGGTTGCTGCTGCTACTGTCCCCGTACCCTATCGTTGAGCCAGAAAGTCGAGAAAAGGTTGCCACCGCCTAAAGAACCCTTGTATCGACCCTCTCAGGGTGAATTTGACCTTCTCTAGCTTAATGAAACCCGCCATGTCATTGATCCAGGTCTCCACGCTTGGGGGCCTCGCATCCTTCCATTGTAGCAAGATCCTTCGCCGGGCTACTAGGGACGCAAAGGCCAGCATACCGGCCTCTTTCGCCTCCTGCACTCCCGGCTCCACCCCAACCCCAAAAATCGCGAGTCCCCATCCTGGCTTGACCCTGGATCCCACCACCCTCGACACTGTCCTCGCCACCCCCTTCCAGAACTCCTCCAGTGCCGGGCATGCCCAGAACATATGGGCATGGTTCGCTGGACTCCCCGAGTACATGACACACCTATCTTCACCCCCAAAGAACCTACTCATCCTCGTCCCAGTCATCTGGGCCCGGTGCAGCACCTTGAATTGGATGAGGCTAAGCCGCACACACGAGGAGGAAGAATTAACCCTCTCCAGGGCATCAGCCCATGTCCCGTCTTCGATCTGTTCCCCCAGTTCCCCCTCCCACTTAGCTTTCAGCTCCTCTACTGACGCCTCCTCCGCCTCCTGCATAACCTTGTAGATATCAGATATCTTCCCCTCTCCGACCCAGACCCCCAAAAGCACCCTGTCGCTCACCCCCCTCGTGGGAAGCGAAGGGAATCCCTCCACCTGCCGCCTAGCAAATGCCTTTACCTGCAGATACCTGAACATGTTCCCCGGGGGGAGCCCAAATTTCTCCTCCAACTCCCCCAGGCTCGCAAACCTCCCATCAATAAACAGGTCCCTCAGCTGTCTAATGCCCGCTCTGTGCCAACCCTAAAATCCCCCGTCAATGTTCCCCGGGACGAACCTATGGTTCCCCCTTAACGGAGCCTCCATTGAGCCCCCCACTTCTCTCCTATGTCGCCTCCACTGTCCCCAAATCTTGAGGGTAGCCGCCACCACCGGACTCGTGCTATACCTCGTAGGAGGGAGCGGCCACGGCGCCGTTACCAGGGCCCCAGGCTTGTATCTCCACAGGACGCCCTCTCCATCTGTTTCCATGCTGCCCCCTCCCCCTCCATTACCCACTTGCGCACCATCAACACATTGGCCGCCCAATAATACCCCGAGAGATTGGGTAACGCCAGCCCTCCCCATCTCTACCCCGCTCCAAGAAGACCCTCTTCACCCTCGGGGTCCCATGCGCCCAATCAAAGCTCATGATGCTGCTAGTCACCCTTCTAAAAAAGGCCCTAGGGATAAAGATGGGCAAACACTGAAAAAGGAACAGGAACCTAGGGAGAACTGTCATTTTGACGGACTGCACTCTACCCGCCAACGATAGCGGTACCATGTCCCACCTTTTAAATTCCTCCTCCATCTGCTCCACCAGCCTGGTAAAATTAAGCTTATGGAGAGTCCCCCAACTCCTGCCCACCTGCACCCCCAGGTACTGAAACTCTTCACTGCCCTCTTAAATGGGAGTCTCCCAATTCCCTAGGGTAGGGAATCTAATAGACGGGTGGCTCAGAGTTAGGGCGGGGGGAAGTTGGGTAAGTTACTGTGGGGTTTTTGTGTGTGTCGGACCGCTCTGTTGTTTAGAATGTTAAAATGCTAAAATTATAAATGCCTCAATAAAATATTTTCTAAAAAAAAGGAATAAGAGATGAGGCGAAGGGGCCTGAGACAGTCAAACTTTGAAATTGTGAGAGACGTGTCATGGAGAGAAAGCGTTTGGCCTCTTTACCTGATCCTGGCACAGAAGTGTGAAAAATGGTGCCTTGCTGCAAATGATTAACAGTAAACGATCTGACAGGGTCAGTTCAATGTGCTGCTACCTCTGAGGTGTGCAGTTCCCCTCCAGTACGCAGCCAGCAGAATACACCTGAGCACAGTTTAATAACTCACAAATACTGACAGGAATGAAATGAAAATGAAAATCGCTTATTGTCACAAGTAGGCTTCAAATGAAGTTACTGTGAAAAGCCCCTCGTCGCCACATTCCGAGGTACACATTTTCTACTCTGGTGGTACTGCTTATTCACTTTTTAACACCTTTTGGCACATTGTTGGATCTCCCTGCAGCACTCCCTGGATTTCTTAAGGACTATCTCATATTGTTAACCCACAACTGAAAACACCTTGGCCCCAGAAACTGAATTGCAGTTCGCGGGGGCCCTGTGATACCTTCGTTTCCAGGCCACTCCCCAAGGCCCCCCCCTGCAAACCCACACCCCACTTACCCGCACCCCACAGAATGCAAAGGTAGAAGCCACAAAGCCTCGCTGTCCGGGTCGAGTCGCAAACCTGCTCGCCTTTCGCAAAAAAAAACCGACAGAACCTCGGCAGCCTCTGCCTCTCCCTCCTCGCCTCGCCGCCTCTCTTCGTTCCTCACACACGCCCGCCTCGAGTTAACCGTTGGTGCGGTTTGGACCAGGTTTTTCCCACTCTTTCAGACTCACCAATCAGAGTCTGATTTCGCTCTGCATTGAGTGCTGATACGCTCATTTGTTGAGCCTATCCGCAAATGCAGAGTAATCAGGCTGGGATTGATTGTTCAGTGCGCCAGCCAGCACAGACCCTCCCCTACCCCATTGGTCGGACTCTGTTCCAAGGCACGGTGCGTTTCATTGTAAATCCTCCTCTGGCCGGCTCTCTCTGCCTGACGCCTGTTTCGGGTACACGGAGGGAGAATTCAGAATGTCCGATTCACCTAACAGCACGTCTTTCGGGACTTGTGGATGGAAACCGGAGCCCCCGGAGGAAACCCACGCAGACACGGGGAGAACGTGCAGACTCCGCACAGACAGTGAGCCAAGCCGGGAATCGAACCTGGGACCCTGGAGCTGTGAAGCAACAGTGCTAACCACTGTGCGACCGCGCCTGCATCTTATTACCCCACAGGAAGTAAAAAGTGAGCAAAACGATGACTGAAAAAGACTTGCATTGGTAGCAATCTCAGGACATCCAGCACTTCCAGCCCATGAAATACTCATAAAGTTTAGGGATGTAGATAAACAGATAAATATTGGCCAAACACCAGTGAAATGTGCTGGGACCTGAAATGACTCCGTTGACACATGGTGTAAATTGTTGTTTCTCTTCCTTCACCAAGTGCTTCTGTTCCCACAGCGAGGTTTTTCTGGAACAAGTGGCTATCATGTCACCAGACACTTAAAGAGGCACCACTGCTCATCAAGCATGGCTGAGTTGGAGGCCCTGCCGCTCTTACCGCCAGCCATTGCCGTGTTTGGAAGGATTATCAGGTTGATACTCAACCTGTTTGACCGGGTTATGAACGCACCTTCCTTGGCCGTCAAGTCCTTGGGTGGGTCTCAAACCTTCGGGCTCAAAGGCAGGACCCACTGCACCACACATGGTTTTTTTATAAATTTAGAGTACCCACTTAATTTTTTCCAATTAAGGGGCAATTTAGCGTGGCCAATCCACCTAACCTGCACACCTTTGGGTTGTGGGGGCGAAACCCACGCAGACACGGAGAGACTGTGCAAACTCCACACGGACAGTGACCCAGAGCCGGGATCGAACCCAGGACCTCGGCGCCGTGAGGCAGCAGGGCTAACCTACTGCACCACTGGGCTGCCCTCGCACCACACATGGTTAATAGCAGCAATTGAATCAAAATAAACTTCTAGAGTAATCAGAAATCCCAACAATGAATCCGCTTTCTGGTTTTGATTGGCGCAGTGTTTAAAGAAAATAAAAAGCTGCCTAACTGATTCACTTGTTCATCGGAAGTGAAATCATAGATCAGTCTCCACCGTGTAGTTGGTTAGTGCTGTGGCTTGGCGCGTTACACGCTCGCCTCTAATTCAGAGGTTGCCAGTCTGACTCCAGAAATCAGGGTACTCGATCTAAGTTGACTGATCAGGTGGTAACATTGAATGGGTGCCGCACTGGTGGAGGAGGTGAATTTTGGAAGAGATGTTAAATTGTGGCCCCATCTCCCTCAGGTGGATGTTGACGATGTCATGACACTGTTGGAAAGAAGGACAGGGACGGCAGTTTGGCCAATATTTATCTGTTTATCTACATCCCTAAAACAGGGGTGGCTGGTGGCGCAGTGGCTATCACTGTTGCCTCACGGCGTCGAGGATTTGGGTTCCATCCCGGCCCCGTGTGGAGTTTGCACATTCTCCCCGTTTGCGTGGATCTTAACCCCACAACCCAAAGATGTGCAAGGTAGATGGATTGGCCACGCTAAATTGCTCCTTAAAAAAAAAATCCCTAAAACAAATGTAATAATCACATTGTTATTTTTAGGACCTTGCTTTGAGCAATTTGTTTGCCTGATTTCCTACACTTCAAAAAAAAAGACTTAATTGGCTGCAGAGCACTTGAGGACATATTGAAATGATAAAAGTGTTGCATTATTTTATTAACTGTGTTTGCACGTTAGGGAGAGGTTTCATTTCCTGGTGCACGGATGCCAGTACCAGAATGGAACACTCCCCCCTCCAGAGTCAGTGTATGTGTCTTCAGCCCTTCGCATTTGGTCACCAACTTCTGAAACGCCGCATACTATTTTGTGTATTACTGGGCAGCATGGTGACGCAGTGGTTAGCTCTGAAGTCTCACGGCGCCGAGGACCCAGGTTCGATCCCGGCTCTGGGTCACTGTCGCGAGAATATCAAATGTAAAGGGAATTTAAAAAAAAAAAATTTAGAGTGCCCAATTCATTTTCTTTGTAATTAAGGGGCAATTTAGCATGGCTAAACTGAGACATTATATATGGCAATGCCCCAACCAAACTGGGACATTATCTATGGCAATACCTCTACCAAACTGAGACATTATCTATGGCAATGCCCCAACCAAACTGGGACATTATCTATGGCAATGCCTCTACCAAACTGGGACATTCTCTATGGCAACACCTCTACCAAACTGGGACATTCTCTATGGCAACACCTCTACCAAACTGGGACATTCTCTATGGCAATGCCTCTACCAAACTGGGACATTCTCTATGGCAACACCTCTACCAAACTGGGACATTCTCTACGGCAACACCTCTACCAAACTGGGACATTCTCTATGGCAATGCCTCTACCAAACTGGGACATTCTCTACGGCAATACCTCTACCAAACTGGGACATTCTCTATGGCAACAGCTCTACCAAACTGGGACATTCTCTATGGCAATACCTCTACCAAACTGGGACATTCTCTACGGCAACACCTCTACCAAACTGGGACATTCTCTATGGCAATGCCTCTACCAAACTGGGACATTCTCTACGGCAACACCTCTACCAAACTGGGACATTCTCTATGGCAATGCCTCTACCAAACTGGCACATTCTCTACGGCAATACCTCTACCAAACTGGGACATTCTCTATGGCAACAGCTCTACCAAACTGGGACATTCTCTATGGCAATACCTCTACCAAACTGGGGCATTCTCTACGGCAACACCTCTACCAAACTGGGACATTCTCTATGGCAATGCCTCTACCAAACTGGGACATTATCTATGGCAATGCCTCTACCAAACTGGGACATTCTCTATGGCAACACCTCTACCAAACTGGGACATTCTCTACGGCAACACCTCTACCAAACTGGGACATTCTCTATGGCAATGCCTCTACCAAACTGGGACATTATCTACGGCAACACCTCTACCAAACTGGGACATTCTCTATGGCAATACCTCTACCAAACTGGGACATTCTCTATGGCAATACCTCTACCAAACTGGGACATTCTCTACGGCAACGCCTCTACCAAACTGGGACATTATCTATGGCAATGCCCCAACCAAACTGGGACATTCTCTACGGCAACACCTCTACCAAACTGGGACATTCTCTATGGCAACGTCTCTACCAAACTGGGACATTCTCTACGGCAACACCTCTACCAAACTGGGACATTCTCTATGGCAACACCTCTACCAAACTGGGACATTCTCTATGGCAACACCTCTACCAAACTGGGACATTCTCTATGGCAATGCCTCTACCAAACTGGGACATTATCTATGGCAATGCCCCTATCAAACTGGGACATTCTCTATGGCAATACCTCTACCAAACTGGGACATTCTCTATGGCAACGCCCCTACCAAACTGGGGCATTCTCTACGGCAACACCTCTACCAAACTGGGACATTATCTATGGCAACGCCTCTACCAAACTGGGACATTCTCTATGGCAATACCTCTACCAAACTGGGACATTCTCTACGGCAACACCTCTACCAAACTGGGACATTCTCTATGGCAATGCCTCTACCAAACTGGGACATTCTCTACGGCAACACCTCTACCAAACTGGGACATTCTCTATGGCAACACCTCTACCAAACTGGGACATTCTCTATGGCAACACCTCTACCAAACTGGGACATTCTCTATGGCAACACCTCTACCAAACTGGGACATTCTCTATGGCAATGCCTCTACCAAACTGGGACATTCTCTACGGCAACACCTCTACCAAACTGGGACATTCTCTATGGCAATGCCCCAACCAAACTGGGACATTCTCTATGGCAACGCCTCTACCAAACTGGGACATTCTCTATGGCAATGCCTCTACCAAACTGGGACATTCTCTACGGCAACACTTCTACCAAACTGGGACATTCTCTACGGCAATACCTCTACCAAACTGGGACATTCTCTATGGCAATACCTCTACCAAACTGGGACATTCTCTATGGCAACACCTCTACCAAACTGAGACATTCTCTATGGCAATGCCCCTACCAAACTGGGACATTCTCTATGGCAACAGCTCTACCAAACTGGGACATTCTCTATGGCAATACCTCTACCAAACTGGGACATTCTCTACGGCAACACCTCTACCAAACTGGGACATTCTCTATGGCAATGCCTCTACCAAACTGGGACATTATCTATGGCAATGCCTCTACCAAACTGGGGCATTCTCTATGGCAACACCTCTACCAAACTGGGACATTCTCTGTGGCAATACCTCTACCAAACTGGGACAGTCTCTATGGCAACACCTCTACCAAACTGGGACATTCTCTATGGCAATGCCTCTACCAAACTGTGACATTCTCTATGGCAATGCCTCTACCAAACTGGGACATTCTCTATGGCAATGCCCCAACCAAACTGGGACATTCTCTACGGCAACACCTCTACCAAACTGGGACATTCTCTATGGCAATACCTCTACCAAACTGGGACATTCTCTATGGCAATACCTCTACCAAACTGGGACATTCTCTATGGCAACACCTCTACCAAACTGGGACATTCTCTATGGCAACACCTCTACCAAACTGGGACATTCTCTATGGCAACACCTCTACCAAACTGGGACATTCTCTACGGCAACACCTCTACCAAACTGGGACATTCTCTACGGCAACACCTCTACCAAACTGGGACATTCTCTACGGCAACACCTCTACCAAACTGGGACATTCTCTATGGCAACACCTCTACCAAACTGGGACATTCTCTATGGCAACACCTCTACCAAACTGGGACATTCTCTACGGCAACACCTCTACCAAACTGGGACATTCTCTACGGCAACACCTCTACCAAACTGGGACATTCTCTACGGCAACACCTCTACCAAACTGGGACATTCTCTATGGCAACACCTCTACCAAACTGGGACATTCTCTATGGCAACACCTCTACCAAACTGGGACATTCTCTATGGCAATGCCCCTACCAAACTGGGACATTATCTATGGCAACGCCTCTACCAAACTGGGACATTCTCTATGGCAACACCTCTACCAAACTGGGACATTCTCTATGGCAACACCTCTACCAAACTGGGACATTCTCTACGGCAACACCTCTACCAAACTGGGACATTCTCTACGGCAACACCTCTACCAAACTGGGACATTCTCTACGGCAACACCTCTACCAAACTGGGACATTCTCTATGGCAATGCCTCTACCAAACTGGGACATTATCTACGGTAACCCCTCTACCAAACTGGGACATTCTCTACGGCAACACCTCTACCAAACTGGGACATTCTCTACGGCAACACCTCTACCAAACTGGGACATTCTCTATGGCAACACCTCTACCAAACTGGGACATTCTCTATGGCAACACCTCTACCAAACTGGGACATTCTCTATGGCAATGCCCCTACCAAACTGGGACATTATCTATGGCAACGCCTCTACCAAACTGGGACATTCTCTACGGCAACACCTCTACCAAACTGGGACATTCTCTATGGCAATGCCCCTACCAAACTGGGACATTCTCTATGGTAACCCCTCTACCAAACTGGGACATTCTCTACGGCAACACCTCTACCAAACTGGGACATTCTCTATGGCAACACCTCTACCAAACTGGGACATTCTCTATGGCAACACCTCTACCAAACTGGGACATTCTCTACGGCAACACCTCTACCAAACTGGGACATTCTCTATGGCAATGCCTCTACCAAACTGGGACATTCTCTATGGCAATACCTCTACCAAACTGGGACATTCTCTATGGCAACACCTCTACCAAACTGGGACATTCTCTACGGCAACACCTCTACCAAACTGGGACATTCTCTATGGCAATGCCCCTACCAAACTGGGACATTCTCTACGGCAACACCTCTACCAAACTGGGACATTCTCTATTGCAATCCTGTTATCAATTGGAATCCGCTTGCCAACCAATCAGCACTCTGTTCTATAAATTGTTGTTTCTCCTTACATCGCTACTCTTGCCTAATGGCCTGGTGAGTGCAAGATGAAAAGCTTCGACATGACCTTTTCCCCCCCGCAATACTCAAGCTCTGTATGACCAAACATTTTGCCTGAGCTGCAATCTCAGAAGGCAGCCTCCTCCTCCACCAGCATGAACACCCCCATTCTTCACGTTGCCCACCTCGGTATCCAACTCCAGCCTTATGTCGATCTGTGTACGCATTGCCCATTACAGACCTCGTTCCAATTTTGTCCAAACTTTGGATTCAAATCCAGGTCACAGAGGTGAAAGTACAGCACGCTAACTCACCACACCATTCAGTTCCCGATGTACCATACTTAAATGGCAATTGTCATGCGAGATGGCAATAAGGCAATGATGCAATTAAATCACTTTAACGCATGCACAGCAGTCAGAAAGTTTGCTTTGCTGTGGGCAAAGGTATCCTCAGCTATTCAAAGGGACCCTCTCATGTGGATAGAAAAGATCCAACAAAACCTTTTCAAAGAAAGATAGGGAAGCAACCCCCCCCCCCCCCCCCCCCCCCCCCCCCAATACCCCGCCTCCACTGATGGCCTGACCAATTGTTAGCTCTCTTCCAACCTCCTCAAAAATAATTATCTGGACTTTGTCATATTGCTGGTCATGGGATCTTGCTGTGTGCGAATTGGCTGCCATGTTTCCTACATTACAGCAAGCGACCGCATTTTGAACGTAATTCAGTGGGCTGCAAAGCAGCACTGTTGCTTCACAGCTCCAGGGTCCCAGGTTCGATCCCCGGCTTGGTTCACTGTTTGTGCGGAGTCTGCACGTTCTCCCCGTGTCTGCGTGTTTCCTCCGGATGCTCCGGTTTCCTCCCACAAGTCCCGAAAGACGTGCTGTTAGGTAATTTGGACATTCTGAATTCTCCCTCAGTGTACCCGAACAGGCGCCAACTGGGGTATTTTCACAGTAACTTCATTGCAGTGTTTATGTAAGCCTGCTTGTGACAATAATACAGATTATTATTATTAAAGAGTGCGTTGGGGCGGACCAGATTTGGGAAATGCGCTATCTGGTGTGAGCTCCTTCCTTTGTTCATGCCGTGAAGAGGAGCCGAATGACTCCTCACAACTTTAACACCAGCGTTGAAACAGGCCATGCCGTAACAAGACAACTTTTTAAATAATAAATTTAGAGTACCCGATTATTCTTCTTCCAATTAAGGGGCAATTTAGCGTGGCCAATCCATCTACCCTGCACATCTTTGGGTTGTGGGGGCGAAACCCACGCAGACAGGGGGAGAATGTGATAACGAGACAACTTGCACCACTGGCACAGAAAAGCATCCAAAGGAGTGGCATAAGATTGCGGGAAAGATGGGCACAGAGTCAGAGAGGGAGCGATTAGGAGTGGGAAGGTAAATATTACAGGGGATGTTGAAGGAAAAGATGTCCGGGGGATTCAGAAGTAGCAACTGGGTGACTAAAGGCGCAATCAACGGGAGAGTAATGGCAGTGCGGGTGGAAGTTGGTGATGCAAGGACAACAACAGAGAGGAACGGTTTACAGATAAAGCACGGATAAAGCGTAAAAGCATTAAAAAAATAGGGGGCTGGGAAATTTGATTAATTATTGATGCATTGGGGCAGCACGATGGCGCAGTGGTTAGCCCTGTTGCCTCACGGCGCCGAGGTCCCAGGTTCGATCCCGGCTCTGGGTCACTGTCCCTGTGGAGTTTGCACATTCTCCCCGTGTCTGCGTGGGTTTCGCCCCCACAACCCAAAAAAAAATGTGCAGAGTAGGTGGATTGGCCACGCTAAATTGCCCCTTAATTGGAAAAAAAATAATTGGGTAATCTAAATTTTAAAAAAAAAATGCCCCCTGAAATGGCCCAGCAAACCAGGGCAATGAGCAGTGGGCAATGAGCGGTGGGCAATGAGCGGTGGCCCAGCCAACGACACCCAGATCCCATGAATGAATAAAAAGGCCATAGCTCCATGGTAACAATTTTAACTGGAGCCAGAATGTCAGGGGTTCAAACCCCGACAGTAGGGCTTGCGTGCGCGTGCAGGATAGAGGTAGTCTTACACGGCCAGCAGAGAAAGCCTCGCTATGTTAAACTGAAATCCCTAGCATCCCGACAGTACAGAAGTAGGACATTCGGTCCATCAAGTCTGTACCAACCCGCTACTTGGGCCCTACCCAAGCCCACTCCACCGCCCTATCCTTGTAACCCCACCCAACCTGTACATCATTGGACAGTGGGAGGAAACCAGAGCACCCGGAGGGAACCCACACAGACACGGGGAGAAAGCTCAAACTTCACAGTTACCCGAGGCGAGAATCGAACCCGGGTCCCTGGAGCTGTGAGGCAGCAGTGCTAACCACTGTGCCACCTTGCTGCCCTTATGTAAAGGCTCCACTGCACTATCCAGAGAAGAGCTGAAGAGCTGTCGCAGTGTCCGAGCTAACATTTATCCTTCAATCAACCTCACTAAAACTGCTAATTTAGCTCACTATTCGTTCAAGGGCACTAAGGGTGGCACGATGATGCAGTGGGTTAGCACGGCTGCATCACGGCGCCGAGGTCCTAGGTTCGATCCCGGCTCTGGGTCACTGTCCGTGTGGAGTTTGCACATTCTCCCCGTGTTTGTGTGGATTTCGCCCCCACAACCCAAAGATGTGCAGAGTAGGTGGACTGGCCACGCTAAATTGCCCCTTAATTGGAAAAAAAATTAATTGGGACTCTAAATTTCACATTAAAAAAAGGGACACAGCACGATAGAATTTCTGACTTTCTCTCGTTGGTTTTCCATTCTGCACTCTGACCCCTGATGGCCATTCCTGCAATTCTTGCCCCAACCAGCAGAAAGATCAAAAGAGCATTTCAGATAGTGCCTCTTCCTCTTCACACCCATCCACTGCTTCCCTACGCCATTAAGTACCTTCGCTACATGTTGGGCAGGGTTTTAAGAACGGTGAAGCCACAGGAACTCACAGGTAGCCATCCACCCTATTCGGCCTGTGCTAGCTCGTCCATCGCACTTCCTCTCTCCCTTCCCTATCCAGGCCTTTAAATTTTTTAAAAACTCAATTAAAAACTGCTCTCCTTTTCCTCTGTGTCAGTGCAAATGGTTCCATTCTCTCTGGAAAGCAACATACCCCGGGTGTACTGGTTAATGCTAAGGGTGCGAGCGGGCTGGTACTTCCTTCTGTTAGTGATATTTATTTAATATAGCCCTTTCCAAATGCATGCTTCATGCCTGTTACTGCCTACCCACTGTATCACAACTTGCACTTTTTCTAGCTTCACAGTGACAGGAATGAACATTGTTCACTTTCACAATCAATTTTGGAAATTACTTTATGAGGAAATGTTTTCAATTTGCATGAAACACTTCCGCTGAGAATCTAAAGATTTGCTTTAATGCTTTGTCAGTCTGTCCATGAAGTTTTATTCTCTGTTCTCAAGTAGTGAAAGCAACTTGTAGGAAACACAGGAGTGATTGATTTTATTGTAGCTCAATGGCTCCCTCTAGTGAACAATTAGTTAAATTAACATTTCACGGCTTTTCCCAAAGTTTTGCCCTTGAACCTGGTTGAGTGGCCAGGATACCAAAATAACCAGCAACTAAAATAATGCCCAATGGAGCTCCTGCACGAGGCAGGATAAATCATTGTCCCTCGTCACTTTTCTTTGAACCTTCACTCGTACAGCACCTTCCCACATCCTCTGATGTCCCAGTGTGCTGCACAGCCAGTCAAACATTTTAGGCATGTTTATTGTTGTAAGATAGATAACTATGGCAGCCAGTGTGAGCATAGCAAGACTCCACAAACAGTAATGAGACAAATGACCAACGGTCATGGTTAAGGAGCAAACGTCAGCCGGGGTGCAACCTCATTCTTCCTCCAGCACCTTGGGATCCACGCCCCAGAGGACACACTGGGTCTCAGTTTAATGTTGCCATTGGAAAGGTGGCATTGCCGACCGTGCAGTGCACCCTCAATACTGAACTGGAGTGAGGTGAGTCGCCTCGAGTGCGGTGCGGGGTCTCGAGTGCGGTGCGGGGTCTCGAGTGCGGTGCGAGGTCTCGAGTGCGGTGCGGGGTCTGGAGTGCTGTGCGGGGTCTCGAGTGCGGCGCGCGGTCTCGAGTGCGGTGCGAGGTATCGAGTGCGGTGCGGGGTCTGGAGTGCGGTGCGGGGTCTGGAGTGCGGTGCGAGGTCTCGAGTGCGGTGCGTGGTCTCGAGTGCGGTGGGTGGTCTCGAGTGCGGTGCGAGGTCTCGAGTGCGGTGCGTGGTCTGGAGTGCGGTGCATGGTCTCGAGTGCGGTGCGTGGTCTCGAGTGCGGTGCGTGGTCTGGAGTGCGGTGCGAGGTCTCGAGTGCGGTGCGAGGTCTCGAGTGCGGTGCGGGGTCTCGAGTGCGGTGAATGGTCTCGAGTGCGGTGAATGGTCTCGAGTGCGGTGCGTGGTCTCGAGTGCGGTGAATGGTCTCGAATGCGGTGCGGGGTCTCGAGTGCGGTGCGGGGTCTCGAGTGTGGTGCGTGGTCTCGAGTGCGGTGAATGGTCTCGAGTGCGGTGCGGGGTCTCGAGTGCGGTGCGGGGTCTCGAGTGCGGTAAATGGTCTCGAGTGCGGTGCGGGGTCACGAGTGCGGTGCGGGGTCTCGAGTGCGGTGTGAGGTCTCAAGTGCGGTGCGAGGTCTCGAGTGAGGTGCGGGGTCTCGAGTGCGGTGCGGGGTCTCGAGTGTGGTGCGGGGTCTCGAGTGCGGTGCGGGGTCTCGAGTGTGGTGCGGGGTCTCGAGTGCGGTGCAGGGTCTCGAGTGTGGTGCGAGGTCTGGAGTGCGGTGCGAGGTCTCGAGTGCGGTGCGGGGTCTCGAGTGCGGTGCGGGGTCTCGAGTGCGGTGCAAGGTCTCGAGTGCGGTGCGGGGTCTCGAGTGCGGTGTGGGGTCTCGAGTGCGGTGCAGGGTCTCGAGTGCGGTGCGGGGTCTCGAGTGCGGTGAATGGTCTCGAGTGCGGTGGGTGGTCTCGAGTGAGGTGCAGGGTCTCGAGTGCGGTGCGTGGTCTCGAGTGCGGTGCGGGGTCTCGAGTGCGGTGTGAGGTCTTGAGTGCAGTGCAAGGTCCCGTGTGCGGTGCGGGGTCTCGAGTCCGGTGCGTGGTCTCGAGTGCGGTGCAAGGTCCCGTGTGCGGTGCGAGGTCTCGAGTGCGGTGGGTGGTCTCGAGTACAATGCGAGGTCTCGAGTGCGGTGCGTGGTCTCGAGTGCGGTGCGCGGTCTCGAGTGCGGTGCGGGGTCTCGAGTGCGATGCGGGGTCTCGAGTGCGGTGTGAGGTCACGAGTGCGATGCGGGGTCTCGAGTGTGGTGCGAGGTCTCGAGTGCGGTGGGTGGTCTCAAGTACGATGCGGGGTCTCGAGTGCGGTGGGTGGTCTCGAGTGCGATGCAGGGTCTCGAGTGCGGTGTGTGGTCTCGAGTGCGGTGGGTGGTCTCGAGTGAGGTGCAGGGTCTCGAGTGCGGTGCGTGGTCTCGAGTGCAGTGGGTGGTCTCGAGTGAGGTGCAGGGTCTCGAGTGCGGTGCGTGGTCTCGAGTGCAGTGGGTGGTCTCGAGTGCGGTGCGGGGTCTCGAGTGCGGTGCGAGGTCTCGAGTACGGTGTGAGGCCTCGAGTACGGTGCGTGGTCTCGAGTGCGGTGCGAGGTCTCGAGTGCGGTGCGGGGTCTCGAGTGCGGTGCGAGGCCTCGAGTACAGTGTGAGGCCTCGAGTACGGTGCGTGGTCTCGAGTGCGGTGCGAGGTCTCGAGTGCGGTGCGGGGTCTCGAGTGCGGTGCGAGGGCTCGAGTACGGTGTGAGGTCTCGAGTGCGGTGTGAGGTCTCGAGTGCGGTGCGCGGTCTCGAGTGCGATGCGGGGTCTCGAGTGCGGTGCGGGGTCTCGAGTGTGGTGTGAGGTCTCGAGTGCGGTGCGAGGTCTCGAGTGCGATGCAGGGTCTCGAGTGCGATGCAGGGTCTCGAGTGCGATGCAGGGTCTCGAGTGCGGTGTGAGGTCTCGAGTGCGGTGCGAGGTCTCGAGTGCGATGCAGGGTCTCGAGTGCGGTGCGGGGTCTCGAGTGTGGTGTGAGGTCTCGAGTGCGGTGCGCGGTCTCGAGTGCGATGCGGGGTCTCGAGTGCGGTGCGGGGTCTCGAGTGCGGTGCGCGGTCTCGAGTGCGGTGCGGGGTCTCGAGTGCGGTGCGCGGTCTCGAGTGCGATGCAGGGTCTCGAGTGCGGTGTGAGGTCTCGAGTGCGGTGCGTGGTCTCGAGTGCGGTGCGCGATCTCGAGTGCGATGCAGGGTCTCGAGTGCGGTGTGAGGTCTCGAGTGCGGTGCGTGGTCTCGAGTGCGAGTGTGAGGTCTCGAGTGCGGTGCGGGGTCTCGAGTGCGGTGCGAGGTCTCGAGTGCGGTGGGTGGTCTCGAGTGCGTAGCGGGGTCTCGAGTGCGGTGCGGGGTCTGGAGTGCGGTGCGAGGTCTGGAGTGCGGTGCGTGGTCTCGAATGCGGTGCGGGGTCTCGAGTGCGGTGCGGGGTCTCGAGTGTGGTGCGTGGTCTCGAGTGCGGTGAATGGTCTCGAGTGCGGTGCGGGGTCTCGAGTGCGGTGCGGGGTCTCGAGTGCGGTAAATGGTCTCGAGTGCGGTGCGGGGTCTCGAGTGCGGTGCGGGGTCTCGAGTGCGGTGTGACGTCTCAAGTGCCGTGCGAGGTCTCGAGTGAGGTGCGGGGTCTCGAGTGCGGTGCGGGGTCTCGAGTGTGGTGCGGGGTCTCGAGTGCGGTGCGGGGTCTCGAGTGTGGTGCGGGGTCTCGAGTGCGGTGCAGGGTCTCGAGTGTGGTGCGAGGTCTCGAGTGCGGTGCGAGGTCTCGAGTGCGGTGCGGGGTCTCGAGTGCGGTGCGGGGTCTCGAGTGCGGTGCGAGGTCTCGAGTGCGGTGCGGGGTCTCGAGTGCGGTGCGGGGTCTCGAGTGCGGTGTGGGGTCTCGAGTGCGGTGCAGGGTCTCGAGTGCGGTGCGGGGTCTCGAGTGCGGTGAATGGTCTCGAGTGCGGTGGGTGGTCTCGAGTGAGGTGCAGGGTCTCGAGTGCGGTGCGTGGTCTCGAGTGCGGTGCGGGGTCTCGAGTGCGGTGTGAGGTCTTGAGTGCAGTGCAAGGTCCCGTGTGCGGTGCGGGGTCTCGAGTCCGGTGCGTGGTCTCGAGTGCGGTGCAAGGTCCCGTGTGCGGTGCGAGGTCTCGAGTGCGGTGGGTGGTCTCGAGTACAATGCGAGGTCTCGAGTGCGGTGCGTGGGTCTCGAGTGCGGTGCGCGGTCTCGAGTGCGGTGCGTGGTCTCGAGTGCGGTACGCGGTCTCGAGTACGGTGCGCGGTCTCGAGTGCGATGCGGGGTCTCGAGTGCGGTGTGAGGTCACGAGTGCGGTGCGGGGTCTCGAGTGCGGTGTGTGGTCTCGAGTGCGGTGGGTGGTCTCGAGTGAGGTGCAGGGTCTCGAGTGCGGTGCGTGGTCTCGAGTGCAGTGGGTGGTCTCAGAGTGCGATGCGAGGTCTCGAGTACGGTGTGAGGCCTCGAGTACGGTGCTGGTCTCGAGTGCGGTGCGAGGTCTCGAGTGGCGGTGCGGGGTCTCGAGTGCGGTGCGAGGCCTCGAGTATGTGTGAGGCCTCGGGTACGGTGGCGTGGTCTCGAGTGCGGTGCGAGGTCTCGAGTGCGGTGCGGGTCTCGAGGTGCGGTGCGAGGCCTCGAGTACGGTGTGAGGCTCGAGTGCGGGCGAGGCCTCGAGTGCGGTGCGCGGGTCCTCGAATGCGATGCGGGGTCTCGAGTGCAGTGCGGGGTCTCGAGTGTGGTGTGAGGTCTCGAGTGCGGTGCGAGGGTCTCGAGTGCGGATGCAGGGTCTCGAGTTGCGATGCAGGGTCTCGAGTGCGATGCAGGGTCTCGAGTGCGGTGTGGGTCTCGAGTGCGGTGCGAGGTCTCGATGCGGTGCGCGGTCTCGAGTGCGATGCAGGGTCTCGAGTGCGTGCGCGGTCTCGAGTGCGGTGCGGGGTCTCGAGTGCGGTGCGCGGTCTCGAGTGCGATGCGGGTCTCGAGGTGCGGGTTGAGGTCTCGAGTGCGGGTGCGGGGTCTCGAGTGCGGTGCGCGATCTCGAGTGCGATGCAGGGGTCTCGATGCGGTTGGTGGTCTCGAGTGCGGTGCGGGGTCTGAGTGCGGTACGAGGTCTCGAGTGCGGTGGGTGGTCTCGAGTGCGGAGCGGGGTCTCGAGTGCGGTGCGGGGTCTGGAGTGCGGTGCGAGGTCTGGAGTGCGGTGCGTGGTCTCGAGTGCGGTGCGGGGTCTCGAGTGCGGTGCGGGGTCTCGAGTGTGGTGTGTGTTCCCGTGTGCGGTGGGCGGTCTCGAGTGCGGTGGGTGGTCTCGAGTGCGGTGCGAGGTCTCGAGTGCGGTGCCAGGGTCTCGAGTGCTGTGGGTGGTCTCGAGTGCGGTGCGGGGTCTCGAGTGCGGTGCGTGGTCTCGAGTGCGGTGCGAGTTCTCGAGTGCGGTGGGTGGTCTCGAGTGCGGTGCGGGGTCTCGAGTGCGGTACGAGGTCTCGAGTGCGGTGCGGGGTCTAGAGTGCGGTGCGTTGTCTCGAGTACGGTGCGGGGACTCGAGTGCGGTGCGGGGTCTCGAGTGCGGTGCGGGGTCTCGAGTGCGGTGCGAGGTCTGGAGTGCGGTGTGTGGCCTCGAGTGCGGTGCGAGGTCTCGAGTCTAGTGCGAGGTCTCGAGTGCGGTGCGGGGTCTCGAGTGCGGTGCGGGGTCTCGAGTGCGGTGCGGGGTCTCGAGTGTGGTGCGGGGTCTCGAGTGCGGTGTGTGTTCCCGTGTGCGGTGCGGGGTCTCGAGTGCGGTGCGTGGTCTCGAGTGCGGTGCGTGGTCTCGAGTGCCTTGCGGGGTCTCGAGTGCGGTGTGAGGTCTTGAGTGCGGTGCGTGGTCTCGAGTGCGGTGCGGGGTCTCGAGTGCGGTGTGAGGCCTCGAGTGCGGTGCGCGGTCTCGAGTGCGATGCAGGGTCTCGAGTGCGGTGTGAGGTCACGAGTGTGGTGCGAGGTCTCGAGTGCGGTGGGTGGTCTCAAGTACGATGCGGGGTCTCGAGTGCGGTGTGAGGTCTCGAGTGCGGTGGGTGGTCTCGAGTGAGGTGCAGGGTCTCGAGTGCGGTGCGTGGTCTCGAGTGCAGTGGGTGGTCTCGAGTGCGATGCGAGGTCTCGAGTGCGGTGCGAGGTCTCGAGTGCGGTGCGGGGTCTCGAGTGCCGTGCGAGGCCTCGAGTACGGTGTGAGGCCTCGAGTACGGTGCGTGGTCTCGAGTGCGGTGCGAGGTCTCGAGTGCGGTGCGGGGTCTCGAGTGCGGTGCGAGGCCTCGAGTACGGTGTGGGTCTCGAGTGCGGTGCGCTATCTCGAGTGCGATGCGGGGTCTCGAGTGCGGTGCGGGTACTCGAGTGCGTGTGAGGTCTCGAGTGCGGTGCGAGGGTCTCGAGTGCGATGCAGGGTTCATCGAGTGCGGTGCAGGGTCTCGAGTGCGATGCAGGGTCTCGAGTGCGGTGTGAGGGTCTCGAGTGCGGTGCGAGGTCTCGAGTGCGGTGCGGGGTCTCGAGTGCGGTGCGAGGTCTGGAGTGCGGTGTGTGGCCTCGAGTGCGGTGCGAGGTCTCGAGTCTAGTGCGAGGTCTCGAGTGTGGTGCGGGGTCTCGAGTGCGGTGTGTGTTCCCGTGTGCCGTGCGGGGTCTCGAGTGCAGTGGGTGGTCTCGAGTGAGGTGCAGGGTCTCGAGTGCGGTGCGCGATCTGAGTGCGAGGCAGGGTATCGAGTGCGGTGTGAGGTCTCGAGTTGCGGTGCGGGTCTCGCGTGCGTGCGAGGTCTCGATGCGGTGGGTGTCTCGGTGCGGAGACGGGGTATCGAGTGCGGTGCGGGGTCTCGAGGTGCGGTGCGAGGTCTGAGTGCGGTGCGTGGTCTTCGAGTGCGTGCGGGGTTCTCGAGTGCGGTGCGGGGTTCTGAGTGTGGTGCGTGGTCTCGAGTTGCGGTGGCGAGATCTCGAGTGCGGTGGGCTGGTCTCGAGTGCGGTGCGGGGTCTCGAGTGCGGTGCCAGGGGTCTCGAGTGGCATGTGCGGTGGTCTCGTAGTGTGGTGCGGGTGTCGCGAGTTGCGTGCGGGGTCATCGAGTGCGGTGGCGCAGTTCTCGAGTGCGGTGGTGGGGTCTCGAGTGCGGTGCCGGGGTCTCGAGTGCGGTGCGGGTCTCGAGTGCGGTGGCGGGTCTCGAGTGCGGTGCGTGGTCTCGAGTTCGGTGGCGGAGGGACTCGAGTGCGGTGCGTGGGTCTCGAGTGCGGTGCGGGGTCTCGAGGTGCGGTGCGGGGTCCTGGAGTGCGGTGCGAGGCTCGAGTGCGGTGCGAGGTCTCGAGTGCGGTGCGGGTCTCGAGTGCGGTGCGGGGGTCTCGAGTGCTGTTGCGGGTCTCGAGTGGTGGTTGTGATTCCTCGTGTGCGGTTGGCGAGGGTCTCGAGTGCGTGCAGGTGGTCCTCGAGTGCGGTGCAGGGTCCTCCGAGTGCGGATGGAGGTGGTCTCGAGTGCGGTGCTGGAGGGTCTCGAGTAAGCGGTGTGAGGTCTTGAGTGCGGGTGGAGCGTCTCGAGTGACGGTGCGCGGGTCCTCGAGTAGCGATGCAGGGTCCTCGAGGGCGGTGCGTGGGTCACTGAGTGTGGTGCGAGGTCTCGAGTGCGGTGCGAGGTCTCGAGTGCGATGCAGGGTCTCGAGTGCGATGCAGGGTCTCGAGTGCGATGCAGGGTCTCGAGTGCGGTGTGAGGTCTCGAGTGCGGTGCGAGGTCTCGAGTGCGGTGCGGGGTCTCGAGTGCGGTGCGCGGTCTCGAGTGCGATGCAGGGTCTCGAGTGCGGTGCGTGGTCTTGAGTGCGGTGCGTGGTCTCGAGTGCGGTGCGCGGTCTCGAGTGCGATGCAGGGTCTCGAGTGCGGTGTGAGGTCTCGAGTGCGGTGCGTGGTCTCGAGTGCGGTGCGCGATCTCGAGTGCGATGCAGGGTCTCGAGTGCGGTGTGAGGTCTCGAGTGCGGTGCGTGGTCTCGAGTGCGGTGCGAGGTCTCGAGTGCGGTGGGTGGTCTCGAGTGCGGAGCGGGGTCTCGAATGCGGTGGGTGGTCTAGAGTGCGGTGCGGGGTCTCGAGTGCGGTACGAGGTCTCGAGTGCGATGCGGGGTCTCGAGTGCGGTGCGTTGTCTCGAGTACGGTGCGGTCTCGAGTGCGGTGCGGGGTCTCGAGTGCGGTGCGAGGTCTGTAGTGCGGTGTGTGGCCTCGAGTGCGGTGCGAGGTCTCGAGTCTAGTGCGAGGTCTCGAGTGCGGTGCGGGGTCTCGAGTGCGGTGCAAGGCCTCGAGTGCGGTGCGAGGTCTCGAGTGCGGTGTGAGGTCTCGAGTGCGGTGCGACGTCTCGAGTGCGGTGCGTGGTCTCGAGTGCGGTGCGAGGTCTCGAGTGCGGTGGGTGGTCTCGAGTGCGGAGCGGGGTCTCGAGTGCGGTGCGGGGTCTGGAGTGCGGTGCGAGGTCTGGAGTGCGGTGCGGGGTCTGGAGTGCGGTGCGGGGTCTGGAGTGCGGTGCGTGGTCTCGAGTGCGGTGCGGGGTCTCGAGTGCGGTGCGGGGTCTCGAGTGTGGTGTGTGTTCCCGTGTGCGGTGGGCGGTCTCGAGTGCTGTGGGTGGTCTCGAGTGCGGTGCGGGGTCTCGAGTGCGGTGCGTGGTCTCGAGTGCGGTGCGAGTTCTCGAGTGCGGTGGGTGGTCTCGAGTGCGGTGCGGGGTCTCGAGTGCGGTGCGGGGTCTCGAGTGCGGTGCAGGGTCTCGAGTGCGGTGCGTGGTCTCGAGTGCGGTGCGGGGTCTCGAGTGCGGTGTGAGGTCTTGAGTGCGGTGCGCGGTCTCGAGTGCGGTGCGGGGTCTCGAGTGCGGTGTGAGGTCTCGAGTGCAGTGCGCGGTCTCGAGTGCGGTGCGTGGTCTCGAGTGCGATGCAGGGTCTCGAGTGCGGTGTGAGGTCTTGAGTGCAGTGCGCGGTCTCGAGTGCGGTGCGTGGTCTCGAGTGCGATGCAGGGTCTCGAGTGCGATGCAGGGTCTCGAGTGCGGTGTGAGGTCACGAGTGTGGTGCGAGGTCTCGAGTGCGGTGGGTGGTCTCAAGTACGATGCGGGGTCTCGAGTGCGGTGTGAGGTCTCGAGTGCGGTGGGTGGTCTCGAGTGAGGTGCAGGGTCTCGAGTGCGGTGCGTGTTCTCGAGTGCGGTGCGACGTCTCGAGTGCGATGCGAGGTCTCGAGTACGGTGCGAGGCCTCGAGTACGGTGTGAGGCCTCGAGTACGGTGCGTGGTCTCGGGTGCGGTGCGAGGTCTCGAGTGCGGTGCGGGGTCTCGAGTGCGGTGCGAGGCCTCGAGTACGGTGTGAAGCCTCGAGTACGGTGCGTGGTCTCGTGTGCGGTGCGAGGTCTCGAGTGCGGTGCGGGGTCTCGAGTGCGGTGCGAGGCCTCGAGTACGGTGTGAGGTCTCGAGTGCGGTGCGCGGTCTCGAGTGCGATGCGGGGTCTCGAGTGCGGTGCGGGGTCTCGAGTGCGGTGTGAGGTCTCGAGTGCGGTGCGAGGTCTCGAGTGCGATGCAGGGTCTCGAGTGCGATGCAGGGTCTCGAGTGCGATGCAGGGTCTCGAGTGCGGTGTGAGGTCTCGAGTGCGGTGCGAGGTCTCGAGTGCGGTGCGGGGTCTCGAGTGCGGTGCGCGGTCTCGAGTGCGATGCAGGGTCTCGAGTGCGGTGCGTGATCTTGAGTGCGGTGCGTGGTCTCGAGTGCGGTGCGCGGTCTCGAGTGCGATGCGAGGTCTCGAGTGCGGTGTGAGGCCTCGAGTACGGTGCGTGGTCTCGAGTGCGGTGCGAGGTCTCGAGTGCGGTGCGGGGTCTCGAGTACGGTGCGAGGCCTCGAGTGCGGTGCGTGGTCTCGAGTGCGGTGCGAGGTCTCGAGTGCGGTGGGTGGTCTCGAGTGCGGAGCGGGGTCTCGAGTGCGGTGCGGGGTCTGGAGTGCGGTGCGAGGTGGAGTGCGGTGCGGGGTCTGGAGTGCGGTGCGGGGTCTGGAGTGCGGTGCGTGGTCTCGAGTGCGGTGCGGGGTCTCGAGTGCGGTGCGGGGTCTCGAGTGTGGTGTGTGTTCCCGTGTGCGGTGGGCGGTCTCGAGTGCGGTGGGTGGTCTCGAGTGCGGTGCGAGGTCTCGAGTGCGGTGCGAGGGTCTCGAGTGCTGTGGGTGGTCTCGAGTGCGGTGCGGGGTCTCGAGTGCGGTGCGTGGTCTCGAGTGCGGTGCGAGTTCTCGAGTGCGGTGGGTGGTCTAGAGTGCGGTGCGGGGTCTCGAGTGCGGTACGAGGTCTCGAGTGCGGTGCGGGGTCTCGAGTGCGGTGCGTTGTCTCGAGTACGGTGCGGGGTCTCGAGTGCGGTGCGGGGTCTCGAGTGCGGTGCGGGGTCTCGAGTGCGGTGCGAGGTCTGGAGTGCGGTGTGTGGCCTTGAGTGCGGTGCGAGGTCTCGAGTCTAGTGCGAGGTCTCGAGTGCGGTGCGGGGTCTCGAGTGCGGTGCGAGGCCTCGAGTGCGGTGCGAGGCCTCGAGTGCGGTGTGAGGTCTCGAGTGCGGTGCGACGTCTCGAGTGCGGTGCGGGGTCTCGAGTGCGGTGCATGGTCTCGAGTGCGGTGCGGGGTCTCGAGTGCGGTGTGAGGTCTCGAGTGCAGTGGGTGGTCTCGAGTGAGGTGCAGGGTCTCGAGTGCGGTGCGTGGTCTCGAGTGCGGTGCGGGGTCTCGAGTGCGGTGCGGGGTCTCGAGTGCGGTGTGAGGTCTCGAGTGCGGTGCGTGGTCTCGAGTGCGGTGCGTGGTCTCGAGTGCGGTGCGGGGTCTCGAGTGCGGTGTGAGGTCTTGAGTGCGGTGCGGGGTCTCGAGTGCGGTGCGTGGTCTCGAGTGCAGTGGGTGGTCTCGAGTGCGATGCGAGGTCTCGAGTACGGTTCGAGGCCTCGAGTACGGTGCGTGGTCTCGAGTGCGGTGCGAGGTCTCGAGTGCGGTGCGGGGTCTCGAGTGCGGTGCGAGGCCTCGAGTACGGTGTGAGGCCTCGAGTACGGTGCGTGGTCTCGAGTGCGGTGCGAGGTCTCGAGTGCGGTGCGGGGTCTCGAGTGCGGTGCGAGGCCTCGAGTACGGTGTGAGGTCTCGAGTGCGGTGCGCGGTCTCGAGTGCGATGCGGGGTCTCGAGTGCGGTGCGGGGTCTCGAGTGCGGTGTGAGGTCTCGAGTGCGGTGCGAGGTCTCGATTGCGATGCAGGGTCTCGAGTGCGATGCAGGGTCTCGAGTGCGATGCAGGGTCTCGAGTGCGGTGTGAGGTCTCGAGTGCGGTGCGAGGTCTCGAGTGCGGTGCGGGGTCTCGAGTGCGGTGCGCGGTCTCGAGTGCGATGCAGGGTCTCGAGTGCGGTGCGTGGTCTTGAGTGCGGTGCGTGGTCTCGAGTGCGGTGCGCGGTCTCGAGTGCGATGCAGGGTCTCGAGTGCGGTGTGAGGTCTCGAGTGCGGTGCGTGGTCTCGAGTGCGGTGCGCGATCTCGAGTGCGATGCAGGGTCTCGAGTGCGGTGTGAGGTCTCGAGTGCGGTGCGTGGTCTCGAGTGCGGTGCGAGGTCTCGAGTGCGGTGGGTGGTCTCGAGTGCGGAGCGGGGTCTCGAGTGCGGTGGGTGGTCTAGAGTGCGGTGCGGGGTCTCGAGTGCGGTACGAGGTCTCGAGTGCGGTGCGGGGTCTCGAGTGCGGTGCGTTGTCTCGAGTACGGTGCGGGGTCTCGAGTGCGGTGCGGGGTCTCGAGTGCGGTGCGAGGTCTGGAGTGCGGTGTGTGGCCTCGAGTGCGGTGCGAGGTCTCGAGTCTAGGGCGAGGTCTCGAGTGCGGTGCGGGGTCTCGAGTGCGGTGCGGGGTCTCGAGTGCGGTGCGAGGCCTCGAGTGCGGTGTGAGGTCTCGAGTGCGGTGCGACGTCTCGAGTGCGGTGCGGGGTCTCGAGTGCGGTGCGGGGTCTCGAGTGCGGTGTGAGGTCTCGAGTGCAGTGGGTGGTCTCGAGTGAGGTGCAGGGTCTCGAGTGCGGTGCGTGGTCTCGAGTGCGGTGCGGGGTCTTGAGTGCGGTGCGGGGTCTCGAGTGCAGTGCGGGGTCTCGAGTGCGGTGTGAGGTCTCGAGTGCAGTGGGTGGTCTCGAGTGCGGTGCGTGGTCTCGAGTGCGGTGCGGGGTCTCGAGTGCGGTGTGAGGTCTTGAGTGCGGTGCGGGGTCTCGAGTGCGGTGCAAGGTCCCGTGTGCGGTGCGAGGACTCGAGTGCGGTGGGTGGTCTCGAATGCGGTGGGTGGTCTTGAGTATGATGCGGGGTCTCGAGTGCGGTGCGGGGTCTCAAGTGCGGTGGGTGGTCTCGAGTACGATGCGGGGTCTCAAGTGCGGTGCGTGGTCTCGAGTGCGGTGGGTGGTCTCGAGTACAATGCGGGGTCTCGAGTGCGGTGCGTGGTCTCGAGTGCGGTGCGCGGTCTCGAGTGCGGTGCATGGTCTCGAGTGCGGTGCGCGGTCTCGAGTGCGGTGCGCGGTCTCGAGTGCGATGCAGGGTCTCGAGTGCGGTGCAGGGTCTCGAGTGCAGTGCAAGGTCTCGAGTACGATGCGGGGTCTCGAGTGCGGTGCAGGGTCTCGAGTGCAGTGCAAGGTCTCGAGTCTGGTGCGAGGTCTCGAGTGCAGTGTGTGGGTCTCAAGTACGAGCGGGGTCTCGAGTGCGGTGTGAGGTCTCCGAGTTGCGGTGGGTGGTCTCAGGTTGAGGTGCAGGGTCTCGAGTGATGTGCGTGGTCTCGAGTGACGTGCGACGGTCTCGAGTGCAGTGCAAGGTCTCGGTCTGGTGCGAGGTCTCGAGGTGCGGTGTGTGGTGTTCCAGTGTGCGTGCGAGGGTCCTCAAGTGCGGTTGCGGGGTCTCGAGTGCGGTGTGTGCTCCCGTGTGCGGTGCGAGGTCTCGAGTGGCTGTGGTGGTCCTCGAGTTGCGGTTGCGGGGGTCTCGAGTGCGGTGCGGGTCTCGAGTGCGGTTGTGAGGTTCTCGAGTGCGGTGCGGGGTCTCGAGTGCGGTGCGTGGTCTCGAGTGCGGTGCGAGTTTTCCGAGTGCGGTGGTTGGGTCTAGAGTGCGGTGCGGGTCTCGAGTGCGGTGTGGAGTCTCGAGTGCGGTGCGGGTCTCAGTGCGGTGTGAGGTCTCGAGTGCGGTGCGGGGTCTCGAGTGCGGTGCGTGGTCTTGAGTGCGGTGCGGGGTCTCGAGTGCGGTGCGCGGTCTCGAGTGCGATGCAGGGTCTCGAGTGCGGTGCGGGGTCTCGAGTGCGGTGCGAGGTCTCGAGTGCGGTGCGTGGTCTCGAGTGCGGTGCGGGGTCTCGAGTGCGGTGCGAGGTCTCGAGTGCGGTGCGGGGTCTCGAGTGCGGTGCGCGGTCTCGAGTGCGATGCAGGGTCTCGAGTGCGGTGCGGGGTCTCGAGTGCGGTGTGAAGTCTCGAGTGCGGTGCGAGGTCTCGAGTGCGATGCAGGGTCTCGAGTGCGATGCAGGGTCTCGAGTGCGATGCAGGGTCTCGAGTGCGGTGTGAGGTCTCGAGTGCGGTGCGAGGTCTCGAGTGCGGTGCGGGGTCTCGAGTGCGGTGCGCGGTCTCGAGTGCGATGCAGGGTCTCGAGTGCGGTGCGTGGTCTTGAGTGCGATGCAGGGTCTCGAGTGCGGTGCGCGATCTCGAGTGCGATGCAGGGTCTCGAGTGCGGTGCGAGGTCTCGAGTGCGGTGTGTGGTCTCGAGTGCGGTGCGCAATCTCGAGTGCGATGCAGGGTCTCGAGTGCGAGTGTGAGGTCTCGAGTGCGGTGCGTGGTCTCGAGTGCGGTGCGAGGTCTCGAGTGCGGTGGGTGGTCTCGAGTGCGGAGCGGGGTCTCGAGTGCGGTGCGGGGTCTGGAGTGCGGTGCGAGGTCTGGAGTGCGGTGCGTGGTCTCGAGTGCGGTGCGGGGTCTCGAGTGCGGTGCGGGGTCTCGAGTGTGGTGTGTGTTCCCGTGTGCGGTGGGCGGTCTCGAGTGCGGTAGGTGGTCTCGAGTGCGGTGCGAGGTCTCGAGTGCGGTGCGAGGATCTCGAGTGCGATGCAGGGTCTCGAGTGCGGTGCGTGGTCTCGAGTGCGGTGCGTGGTCTCGAGTGCGGTGCGGGGTCTCGAGTGCGGTGCGTGGTCTCGAGTGCGGTGCACGGTCTCGAGTGCGGTGCGTGGTCTCGAGTGCGGTGCGTGGTCTCGAGTGCGGTGTGTGTTACCGTGTGCGGTGCGCGGTCTGGAGTGCGATGCAGGGTCTCGAGTGCGGTGCGTGGTCTCGAGTGCGGTGCGAGGTCTCGAGTGCGGTGCGGGGTCTCGAGTGTGGTGCGGGGTCTCGAGTGAGGTGCAGGGTCTCTAGTGCGGTGCAGGGTCTCGAGTGCGGTGCGGGGTCTCGAGTGCGGTGTGTGGTCTCGAGTGCGGTGCGGGGTCTCGATTGCGGTGCGGGGTCTCGAGTGTGGTGCGGGGTCTCGAGTGAGGTGCAGGGTCTCGAGTGCGGTGCGAGGGTCTCGAGTGCAGTGCGGGGTCTCTAGTGCGGTGCGAGGTCTCGAGTGCAGTGCGAGGTCTCGAGTGCGGTGCGGGGTCTCGAGTGCGGTGTGAGGTCTCGAGTGCGGTGCGGGGTCTCGAGTGCGGTGTGAGGTCTCGAGTGCGGTGCGGGGTCTCGAGTGCGGTGCGTGGTCTTGAGTGCGGTGCGTGGTCTCGAGTGCGGTGCGCGGTCTCGAGTGCGATGCAGGGTCTCGAGTGCGGTGCGGGGTCTCGAGTGCGGTGCGAGGTCTCGAGTGCGGTGCGTGGTCTCGAGTGCGGTGCGGGGTCTCGAGTGCGGTGCGAGGTCTCGAGTGCGGTGCGTGGTCTCGAGTGCGGTGCGCGGTCTCGAGTGCGATGCAGGGTCTCGAGTGCGGTGCGGGGTCTCGAGTGCGGTGTGAGGTCTCGAGTGCGGTGCGAGGTCTCGAGTGCGATGCAGGGTCTCGAGTGCGATGCAGGGTCTCGAGTGCGATGCAGGGTCTCGAGTGCGGTGTGAGGTCTCGAGTGCGGTGCGAGGTCTCGAGTGCGGTGCGGGGTCTCGAGTGCGGTGCGCGGTCTCGAGTGCGATGCAGGGTCTCGAGTGCGGTGCGTGGTCTTGAGTGCGATGCAGGGTCTCGAGTGCGGTGCGCGATCTCGAGTGCGATGCAGGGTCTCGAGTGCGGTGCGAGGTCTCGAGTGCGGTGTGTGGTCTCGAGTGCGGTGCGCAATCTCGAGTGCGATGCAGGGTCTCGAGTGCGAGTGTGAGGTCTCGAGTGCGGTGGGTGGTCTCGAGTGCGGAGCGGGGTCTCGAGTGCGGTGCGGGGTCTGGAGTGCGGTGCGAGGTCTGGAGTGCGGTGCGTGGTCTCGAGTGCGGTGCGGGGTCTCGAGTGCGGTGCGGGGTCTCGAGTGTGGTGTGTGTTCCCGTGTGCGGTGGGCGGTCTCGAGTGCGGTAGGTGGTCTCGAGTGCGGTGCGAGGTCTCGAGTGCGGTGCGAGGATCTCGAGTGCGATGCAGGGTCTCGAGTGCGGTGCGTGGTCTCGAGTGCGGTGCGTGGTCTCGAGTGCGGTGCGGGGTCTCGAGTGCGGTGCGTGGTCTCGAGTGCGGTGCACGGTCTCGAGTGTGGTGCGGGGTCTCGAGTGCGGTGCGTGGTCTCGAGTGCGGTGCGTGGTCTCGAGTGCGGTGTGTGTTACCGTGTGCGGTGCGCGGTCTGGAGTGCGATGCAGGGTCTCGAGTGCGGTGCGTGGTCTCGAGTGCGGTGCGAGGTCTCGAGTGCGGTGCGGGGTCTCGAGTGTGGTGCGGGGTCTCGAGTGAGGTGCAGGGTCTCTAGTGCGGTGCAGGGTCTCGAGTGCGGTGCGGGGTCTCGAGTGCGGTGTGTGGTCTCGAGTGCGGTGCGAGGTCTCGATTGCGGTGCGGGGTCTCGAGTGTGGTGCGGGGTCTCGAGTGAGGTGCAGGGTCTCGAGTGCGGTGCGAGGGTCTCGAGTGCAGTGCGGGGTCTCTAGTGCGGTGCGAGGTCTCGAGTGCAGTGCGAGGTCTCGAGTGCGGTGCGGGGTCTCGAGTGCGGTGCGTCATCTCGAGTGCGGTGCAAGGTCTCGAGTGCAGTGCGAGGTCTCGAGTGCGGTGCGGGGTCTCGAGTGCGGTGCGGGGTCTCGAGTGCGGTGGGTGGTCTCGAGTGCAGTGCGAGGTCTGGAGTGCGGTGCGAGGTCTCGAGTGCGGTGCGAGGTCTCGAGTGCGGTGCGAGGTCTGGAGTGCGGTGCGGGGTCTCGAGTGCGGTGCGGGGTCTCGAGTGCGGTGCGGGGTCTGGAGTGCAGTGCGAGGTCTCGAGTTGCGGGGCTTGAATATCGACATTCTAAGTCACTGTTTGGTTGCACAATAACATCAGGAGGCAGGATGGGAGAAAAATTGCATTGCTGTGAAACACGTAACGGGAGAGAAAATAGAAGTGAAAAGGTAAAGACTTCAAAATGAAATAAAGAGTAAGACCTTAATAAAAGGGACAGGAGTAGGCCATTCGGCTCCTCATTGCTGCTCTGCCATTCAATGAGGTCATGGCTGACCCAACCTTCCTCACGTCCACTTTCCTGCCCTTTCCCCATAACCCTTGATTCCCTTACTGATCAAGAATAAACTTGTGGGGGCAGCACGGTGGCACTGTTGTTAATATTGCAGCCTCACGGTGCCAAGTTCCCAGGTTCAATCCCGGCCCAGGGTCACTGTCTGTGTGAAGTTTGTACAGTCCTCCCATGTCTGCGTGGGTCTCACCCCCACATGTGCAGGGTGTTGTGTTCTGCTGCTTCGGATAACACAGGCTGCTATTTGATGCAGTCTTAACTAAAGGATGCTCTACTCTGAAATGAGTTCAACGTGTTTATTGAACTATGAACACAGTTCTCAAACGAGTTTGACTCTCTGCTAATCTAACTGTAGTAACTCAGTCTAACTGTACCAGTTTGCTCTAAGCCACGTGCTGGGGTGTGATGCTGCTGATCAACCCTGTCTAACTTTCTAGATGTCTGTCTGTGGAAAGAGGCAGGGTGTGAGTGCCTCATCCCTTTTATAGTGTTTATGTCATGCCCCCTTGTGGTGATGCCACCTCTGAGTGTCCTGACTGCCCATTGGTTGTATCCTATTCTGAGTGTTCATTGGTTGCATGTTTGCATATCATGATAAACCCCAATACACAAAGATGTAGGTGGATTGGCCACGCTAAATTACCCGTTAATTGGAAAACAATAATTGGGTACTCTCAATTTTAACCAAAAACAAGAATAAAGGTTTTAATTATTTGGCCTTGATGTTCCTTACTCCACTCCTGCAAAGTTGTTCTGTACAACGTTCTGCACATTGAAGTTATTGTGGCGGCAAGTTTGGGCTTTTTAATCTCTGGTTAGTTTATCCGCCAAGTGACATAAAGGTGCAGAATATGTCAACCAATTCTCAAAACTAGTTCAACGCAGCATAGAAGGGTCTTGAGGGCTGCCCCCTGGTGGCTCAGTTGATACACAACAGAAGATAGCAACTTCAATCCCTGGCCCATGAGGAACCAGCAGATTTCAGTTCACATTGCAACAAGGGTGTATTAGTATTCCTGGCTGGGGGGGGGGGGGGGGATCAACAACTGACCTTTATACACAACATTTTAATAGGGGGAAACTGTCCAAGGTTCCTCACATTTAGGCATCAGGAAGAGATAGACGAGCCACAAAAGAATGGAAGGTGTGGTCAGAGATGCTTTTTAAGAAGCATATGCATGTTGTTTAAACATAATTATGGAATGGTTTTGGGCGGGAACTCAAGAGTAGGACCCCGGCTGCTGAAGGCTCGTATATTCCTTGCCTTTTCCTCCAAAATAGGCAGATATGTAGTGTTGACAAAGAATATAAAAATAAGAAGTTTGAATCAAAACAAATTTATTTTACACTCCTAACTTTGATTAGGTTTGGACACTTTACTGAGTAACAGATACTAAACTAATAATACTGAATCTGTAGTACAGTAATCAATATTCTATCTAACTAATAAACAACACTATGACTTGACCTCGTGTTATATCTCTACAATGAATTCTCATTCTGTTCTCCCGAGCTTCTCATCGTGGGGCTGGTTTAGCACAGGGCTAAAGAGCTGGCTTGCAAAGCAGACCAAGGCAGGCCAGCAGTGCGGTTCAATTCCCGTACCAGCCTCCCCCAACAGGCGCCGGAATGTGGCGACTAGCGGCTTTTCACAGTAGCTTCATTTGAAGCCTACTTGTGACAATAAGCGATTTTCATTTCATGTTCTCTTCAGCTTCTGCCAGGATTTCTCGAGATGCTGCCTTATATACAATGAATTAGTAACGTCATCTAGTGTTTGATTTACACATAGTTTCAGATGTTAACCCTTTACTACACTGACACTATACATAGTATACATTACAGGCTATGCAATGAAGACAGAGGCCAAAGAGAAAGGATAGTCCAATAGCCATTGTCAGATGATCAAATTGCTCAGTGGAACATGGAATAAATGTCACCAAGTAGGGCTGGATAACATTGTGGGGAATCCTAATATCAGATAGTTTTAATTCTGTGCGCTGGATGCGAGGATTCGTGGCTCAAATTGTAGCGACCTCACCTCTGAAAGTGGGGTCAAGCCACACTTCAGACACTGGGAATGAGACTGCAGTACTGAGGGGGGGGGGGGGGGGGGGGGGGGTGGTGATGCACTGTCTGAGGTGCTGCCTTTTGAAGGAGATGTTAAACCAGGGGTGGGCAAACTACGGCCCACGGGCCGCATACGGCCCGCCAAAGGTCTTTATGCGGCCCACCAAGTCATTAAAAAAAAAACATTTTGTTTAATTTTTTTTTTTAATTTTTTTTTAAGGTTAATGGGGGGGGGGGGGGGGGGGTGGCTGTTGGGTTACTTACTGCTATAGGGTGGATACGTTGACTTGAGTAGGGTGATCATTGCTCGGCACAACATCGAGGGCCGAAGGGCTTGTTCTGTGCTGTACTGTTCTATGTTCTGTGTTCTATATGAGGTGCCCAGAATCATAACCGGGTGAAGTAATTATTTTACTTAATATACTACGCGGCCCTTTAAAATTGTGAATTTCTGAATGTGGCCCTTGCACGGAAAAGTTTGCCCACCCCTGTGTTAAACTGTGGCCCTGGCTGTCTTCTCAGGGGGAACGAGTCAGCTTCGGGGAGCAGAGAGGGACGGCCTCTACCCAGGAGGGGGATAAATACAGAGCGCTGCTCGGGTGCTGTTCAGGCAGCGCGCTGGGTTTGAAAAAAAGTCCCAAGACTGACGCCACAGGAAAGCAGCAAGCTGATGGATTGGTGAGTAACTAACATTAGGAAGCGACTTTAAATAGCTGAAACGTCAAGATAACAGTCAGGAAACGATGCTGGGAGGGTAAAGGAGTAAAGAAACTGTGAATCAGAGAGGGGAGCCAGGTGGCTAAAAAGACATAAGAGAGTGTACTGCAAGTTTATATCTCCTCAGGAAAGCAAAACTCAATAGGTGAGTACAGTTATATATTCTATTATATATTATATAGGGGTTGGTTTAGCACAGGGCTAAAGAGCTGGCTTTTAAAGCAGACCAAGGCAGGCCAGGAGCACGGCTCAATTCCCACCCAGCCTCCCCGAACAGGCGCCAGAATGTGGCGACTAGGGGCGTTTCACAGTAACTTCATTTGAAGCATACTTGTGACAATAAGCAATTTTCATTTCATATTCTATAATAACAAGGAGCAGAGAACAAGGGCCCAAGTTAATATTAGTTAATATTAATTAAATTAATCCTTTGATATCAAATAATATTAACTTCTTTTTGTTTCATAAATTTAGAGTATCCAATTCATTTTTTCCAATTAAGGGGCAATTTATCATAGCCAATCCTCCTACTCTGCACATCTTTGGGTTGTGGGGGCGAAACCCACGCAAACACAGGGAGAATGTGCAAACCCCACACCGACAGTGACCCAGAGCCAGGATCGAACCTGGGACATTGGCACCGTGAGGCAGCAGGGCTAACCCACTGCGCTACCATGCTGTCCATAAATAATATTAACTTAAAGGGGTAAGACATGGCACGAGAGCTCCAGACCGCGGTCTGCTCTTCTTGCTCCATGTGGGAGACCAGGAACATTCCAGTTCAATAGATAGTATACATAGAGAGGTGGCTATGAATCCACAGGCTATGAATCCACAGGCAAGGAATAAATGGGTGACCACCAAGCAGAGCAAGAGGGCTAGGCATGCAGTGCAGGAATCTCCTGTGGCCATTCCCCTGCAAAACAGAATATACCGCTTTGGATGCTGTTGATGGAAATGGCCTCTCAGGGTTAACAGCAGCAGCCAAATTGGTAGCACCACGATTGGTTCTGCTGCACAGGGCAGGAGCAAAAGCTGTAGAAATGCAAGTTATAGGGAATTCAATTGGGCAGGGAATAAATAGACCACAAGATACGTGAGCAGAATTAGTCCATGCGACCTATCGAGTCTGCCCTGCTATTTGATCACGTTTCTCATCCCCATTCTCCTGCAATCTGCCCATAACCCCTGATCGTATTAATCAAGAACCTATCTATCTCTGTCTTAAAGACACTCAGTGATTTGGCCTCCACAGCCTTCTGTGGCAAAGAGTTCCACAGATTCACCACCCTCTGGCTGAAGAAATTCCTCCTCATCTCAGTCCCAAACAATCGCCCCTTCAGTCTGAGGCTGTGCCCTTGGGTTCTAATCGCTCCTACTGGTGGAAACATTCTCTCCTCGTTCACTTTAATAACCATCTTCCTGCGGGTGGCACAGTGGTTAGCACTGGGACTACGGTACTAAGGACCCGGTTCGAATCCTGGCTACTCATATGATAAGTTCGTCATTCCAGGGAACATTCTTATGAACCTCCTCTGGACCTTCTCCAAGGCCAGCACATCCTTCCTTAGATACGGGGCCCCCAAGAGATTTCTTTGCCCACAAGAGACTCCAGAATGATATGTTGCCTCCCTTGCACTCGGGTCAAGGATACCTCAGAGCGGTTATAGGGCATTCTGAAAGGTGAGGGTGAACAGCCAATTGTCACGGTACACAGAGGTACAAATAATATAGGTTAAAAAAGGGCGAGGTCCGAAAAACAGAATATAGGGAGCTAGGAAGCAAGTTGAAAAGTAGGACCTCCAATGTAGTGATCTCAGGATTACTTCCTGACTAGTTGTGCTAGTCAGAGTAGACTAAGCAGGATGTATAGGGTGAATACGTGGCTGAACGGATGGTGTGAGGGGGAGGGTTTCAGATTCCTGGGGCATTGGGACCGGTTCTGGGAGAATGCTACACCTGGGCAGGACTGGGTCTGATGTCTTTGGGGGGTCCTTGCTAGAGTGGTTGGGGAGGGTTTAAACTAATATGGCAGGGGGATAGGAACCTATGCAAGGATTCAGAGCGGGGGCATCAAGAACAAGAGAAAAGACAGCAAGGGGAATAAGTTAAGTGATTGGCAGAGTAATCAAGAGCCAGAATCAGGTACGGACGCATTAAGAAAAAAGTAGGGACGGGACAAGGAACGTTAAAAGGACTAGCCTTAAGGTTTTGTACCCGAAAACTCAGAGCATTCAAAATAAAATGGATGATTTAGTTGCGCAGAAAGGGGTATGATTATAGTTGGGGGCCAATTTAGCTCAGTTAGCTGGGTAGCTGGTTCGCGATGAAGAGCGCGGTTAGCAGCGCAGGTTCAATTCCCGTACCGCCTGAGTTTATTCATTAAGGCCTCGCCTTCTCAAATTTGACCCTCACCTGAGGTGTGGTGATCCTCAGGTTGAATCACCACCAGTCAGCTCTCTCTCTCTCTCTCTCTCTCTCTCTCTCTCTTTCTCTCTGTGATTATGGGTGATTTTAATCTGCATATAGATGGGAGAGTCAAATTAGACACAGTACATTAGAGGAAGAATTTTTGGAGTGTATATAGGATAGTTTTCTGGACCAATATGTTGAGGAACTAACAAGGGAACAGGCCACCTTGGACTGGCTGTTGTGCAATGAGAAAGGGTTAGTTTGCAATCGAGCTGTGAGAGAACTCTTGGGGATGAGTGACCATAATATGATAGAGTTCTTTATCAAAGTGAATAGTGAGATAGTTGATTTTGAGACCAGGGTCCTGAAACTCAATAAAGGTAACTATGATGGTATGAGGCGCAATTTGGCTGTGATAGACTGGGAAACATTACTGAAAGGAAGGACAGCGGACAGGCAATGGAGGCATTCAAGGAATGAATATGTGAACTCCAAAAGTTGTTTATTCCTATTTGGCACAAAAGTGGAAAAGGAACTGTGGCCAAACAATGGCTTACAAGGGAAATTAGAGTATTATTGCAGTCAGAAATGGGGGTTCATGATGGGGAATAAAGAAACGGCTGAGGAACTAAATTCATACTTTTGCTTGTCTTCACAAAGGAAGACTTGAATAATGTACCAAAAGTTCTGAGAAACACAAGTTTCAGTGAGGAGCTGAAGTAAATGAGTGTTAGTAGAGAAATGGTTCTGGGTAGATTGATGGGATTAAAAGCTGAAAAATCACCAGGGCCTGATAATCTTTATCCCAGAGCACTCAAGGAAGTGGCCTTAGAAATAGTTGGTGGTCTTTTTCCAAACTTCTTTGGACTCTGGAATGGTTTCTACAGACTGGAGGGTAGCTAATGTAACCCCGTTGTTCAAAAAGGGAGGTGGAGAGAAAACAGGGAACTTTAGACCAGTGAGTCTAACGTCGGTAGTGGGGAAGTTGCTGGAGTCCATTATTAAGGATTCCATAGCACAGCATTTGCAAAGTAGCAAAGATAGAAGTCAGCATGGATTTACCAAAGGCAAATCATGCTTGTCAAATCTACTGGAATGCTTTGAGAATGTAACTAGTAGTGTTGACCAGGGAGAACCTGTGAATGTGATTGATTTAGACTTTCACAAGGCCTTTGACAAGTTCATAGCAGATCACTACGTAAAGTTTTTTTTTTAAAAACAGGTTTATTTCGAATCACTAGCTTCTGGAGCACAGCTGAGGAAGGAGTTATGCTCTGAAAGCTTGTGATTCGAACCAAACCTCTTTTTTTCTTCTTTTGTTTTATAAATTTAGAGTGTTTAACTCATTTTTTCCAATTAAGGGGCAATTTAGCATTGCCAATCCACCTACCCTGCACATCTTTGGGTTGTGGGGGTGAAACCCACGCAAACACTGGGAGAATGTGCAAACTCCACACGGACAGTGGCCCAGAGCTGCGATCAAACCTGGGACCTCGGCGCCGTGAGGCAGCAGGGCTAACCACTGCGCCACCGTGCTGCCCCACTATGTAAAGTTGAAGCGTATCGAATTGTGGGTAGTGTCTGGAGATGGATAGAAAGCTGGTTAGCTGACAGGAAGCAAATAATTGGAATATATGAATCCAAATGGCAGGCAGTGACTTGTGGGGTACCACAGGGATCAGTGCTAGGACCCCAACTGTTAACATTATATATTAATGATTTGGACGAGGAAACTAAGTGTATTATCTCCAAATGAAACAAAGCTGGGTGGGAGGGTGAGCTGTGAAGAGGATGCACAGATATTTCAATGTGATTTGGACAGGCTGAGTGGGCATTGTCATGATAGGGAAATGGGATCCAAGATGTAGCAGGTAATTTAGAGGTTAAACCGACTGAAGGAAAAGACTGCTGGCAGCAGGGTCAGAGGGATACATCCACAGCCTGATTTACCTTGTCCCATTCAGACTTAACCTCGTTAGTGGGAAAACACAGGATGTTCCGGTTCAGCCAGTTCAGTCATTCGGGACAACCATGTTTGACCAAGCCATTAGCTCACCAGAGTCTGATGACTAATTTGTCCATCAATGGAAACCCACATATAAATGGCATTGCTGTGTTCTTTCATTTAAATAGGAGTGGGCAATCAGCCAAGATAAACGATAATAGATTCAAGTCTGGCCACCTCAGGGGAGAACTTTTGTTTGATGAGCTAGGCGGAGCTTAGCGAGGGGAAATGCTGACTTGAACAGTAACAGAGAAGGCTGTGCAAATCGACCAGAGGGGTTATGAAAGTTGCCACTGAAACAGACTTGGGAAAAAATTTCTGAACAAATATTCAGAAGAAAAGTTTATAGTAAATGCAAGCATCGCCTTTGTCTGATTGTCAGTGGAACAAGAGCTGCAAGTTCATGCACAGTGTTGTACAATGGGAACTCGTGTGCCAAGGTTAAGAAACTGCATGTAATCTGTTAGTGTCAGAGCTGAAATAAAACTTTAAATATTGTTTCCTTAAGTTTGTTTATAAAATAACCTTGCCCCATTTCTTATATCATCACTACTGGAACAAAGCAATCTTTCCACACCACGTTAAAATTTTATTTATTTTTTAAAAATAAATTTAGTGTCCAATTATTTTTTTCCAATTAAGGGGCAATTTAGCATGGCCAATCCACCTGCCCTGCACATCTTTGGGCTGTGGGGGTGATACCCATGCAGACACGGGGAGAATGTGCAAACTCCACACGGACAGTGACCCGGAGCCGCGATCGAACATGGGTCCTGGGTGCCATGAGGCAGCAGTGCTAACCACTGCACCACCATGTTGCCCTTGCATTAAAAACTTTAAAACGTTACACGTCTGGTTAAGTACCTTAGCCATTGTTGAGGACTGACCAGGCACCCGCAAGATCATATGCGTGGCAGATGTCAGTATAACGTGGATGAATGGGAGGTTGTCCACTTGGGTAGCAAAAATAGGAAGGCAGATTATTACTTCAATGAGTGTAAATTAAGAGAGGTGGATACTCGAGACCTTGGTGTCCTTGTGCATCAGTCACTGAAAGTAAGCACGCAGGTACAACAGGCAGTAAAGAAGGCATATGGATTTGAGCATAGGAATAGGGATGTTTTACTGCAATTGTATGAGGCATTTCTATGGCCACACCAGAAATATTGTGTGCTATTTTGGTGTCCTTATTGTAGGATGTTTTTGCTATAGAGGGAGTGCAGCATTGTAGGATGTTTTTGCTATAGAGGGAGTGCAGCATTGTAGGATGTTTTTGCTATAGAGGGAGTGCAGCAGAGGTTTACCAGACTGATTCCTGGGATGGTAGGACTGTCATTATGGGTTTTGTTTGCCAGTTAAGGGGCAATTTAGCGTCACCAATCCACCTAACCTACACATCTTTGGGTTGTGGGGGTGAGACCCATGCAGACACAGGGAGAATGTGCAAACTCCACAGGGACACTGACCCGGGGCCGGGATCAAATCCGGGTCCTCTGCGCCACAAGGCAGCAGTGCTAACCCACTGCACCACCCCAAACTGTCATTACGAGGCGAGAATAAGTTGGATAGGATTATATTAATTGGAGTTTAAGAGCGAGAGGGGATCTCATTGAAACTCGTAGAAAGGTGTGATCACGGTTTTAAATTTGGTGATCAGCCATTACCATAACGAATTTTGCATGCATGTTTCTGTGTATGTAAAGGATCCTGTCGGACTATTTTGAAGAGGAAGGGAGCTCTGGTGTGTTTTCTGGCCATCAGGTCTTGATCACATTGGTGGGACCTTGCTGTGCTTAAATTAGCTAGCACATTTTCTACATGGGATTCCACAAACACTTTGTAGCCAGAGATAGTGTAAATCCAAGTCTTTCAGTGGGAAATGGGTAATAAGTATGTAGAACTTCCTAAATTATAAGTATGCAGTAGCATTTTACATTAACAAGGAGGTGGAGACTAGGAAGCTGGTAAATTTCCGACTAGAAGTCACATTTCCGATTAGTAGCTGGTGTTCTTTGCACTGCAAAGTATATCACGTTAGGTGACATAGCAACCAGGAATAGGAAACCTGGACGGTTCTCCAGACTTAGTCCCAAGTAGTCAAGTCAACTGCAATGTCACCCCACCCGAGGTCTACAGACGCTTACCTTGGCCTTTCTCAGCTTAGCTCAAATTTGAAATTCTGTTATCAATTTTATGATGGTGGGTGAAGGGTAGCAGAGTGACGCAGTGGTTAGCACTGCTGCCTCATGGCACCGAGGACCCAGGTTCAATCCCAGCCCTGGGTCACTGTCTGCATGGAGCTTGCACATTCTCCTTGTCTGCGTGGGTCTCGCCCCCACAACCCAATGGTGTGCAGGGTAGGTGGATTGGCCACATTAAATTGGAAAGAATTGGGTATTTTTAATTAATTAAAAGTAAAAAAGTTGCAGTTTAAAAAAAATTATGGTGGGTGAAACCTATAATGTATTTTTTCTGCCCCGCTACCTTTCTGAAAAGGACTCCAGGATTAAGGAGTAAATAAGGAGACAGCAGCAATGTTTAATGCGTATCCAGAGTGGTGCACACCACAATTTATTGCAAATCGATCACAGTTTCTCATGAGAGAAGCCAGTTTTACTACAATAATGAAAAGCGGGAGAAGGGGAGAGAGAAAGGACCAACCCCAGAATGTGAACAAAGAGCGAAGACATTTAAAAAGTACTAAATCCCCTTCCGTTAGAAACAGAACAGTTTTAAAATTTTAACCACACCCAACTTCCAATTCATACAAGACAGCTGAATCAAAAACACACTGCAATGACTAACTCCTTCATTAGGATAAAAGAGTAAAGGAAGAGTAGAGGAAATCCCTTTTCCACAGAATGAAAATTAAAAGTATTCTCCAGGCATCAAGCAAGGAGTTTCAGATGCAATCATTCATTCACCCTTTTAGTTTCAGTTAAATGTACAAGTCAAAAAAATAAAATCTCCCTGGTACACCCTTCCCACACCTAAAAAAAATCTCATCTTCCTTGGCCATTACAAATCTGGGTGGAATCCACATTCCTACTTGCACTTACTATAAAGATACAAATGTGGTGCTTATGAAGGGGAAAGATGTCAGCAATGGGACACGGAACATGTTGAGCAACATTAGAATTAAGCACCATCCGATCAGCGTTTGCACAATAAGATGCTGAATGAAGCTTCTAGCTGCACATGAGCATCTATTCCTGCTTGAAGAGTGATGTTCCCCACGCCCGCACAATTTCCTACAATGGCGATCCTCCTGCAGGCTGTCAAATTTACTGCCCACTATCCAATATAGCACCCAGTAGACCTTTTTGATGTGGGCTACAGACTTGTAACTATGCACATGTATACTGAACATTTAGAGACATGGGTAAGTCTCTGCTGCATGGGAAGTCACCCATTCAAAGCTAGTGTTAAACTATTTGAAAGTATTTTAAAAATCCAAAATATTGTATATTAAAAGCAGGCCCGAGCACCTTAACCTAATGGAATTTGTTCATTAACATACAAAGCTAGCAGAGGCTGAAAATGCCATTCAGGAACATAATTTTTTTTTTGCAACAAATGGATTTCAGATATACCATGAACCATCTTCTCAGAGACAGAGAGAGAGATAGATAAAAGATTGACATGAGAAAAATCAAAAATTTCAGCAGCAGCTGCTTTGAAAGAAAATACTGAAGGGGGGGATCATATCTACTCTTCTACACACTACATCCGCCACCCCCATCTTCAAACTATAGTTAATTTCCTGTCCATCCAAGTCGCTGGATTCCCAAACCCCAAAACATTTTAAATTCTGTGCTATGCACTCTAATTAATATGGTGCATTCCCTATTGGTGCAGAAGGTATTAGTCAAACCGGCCAATATCTTCAGACCACAGAACAAGCTAGTGGCGCTACATTTAACACACAGCACTGGCATGTTTAATTTCCTTAAACATGCCAATGCAAGGCTTTCAGAAAAAAAAAATCACCGGTAAAATATTGATGAACGCTTTTCAGCTTGACTTGCCTCATGCATTTAGGAAAACATGCAGGTCTTTACCCCATTACAGCATATAACTGTCCCTTAAATACCAATGTTTATTACAATACCTGGAGGTTCAATCCCCGTGTTAAAGCTCCGTTTGTACACCCAAGTACACAGGAGGCAGAAACCAAGGAAAATTCAAATCCTGCTGACACCGCCAGGCTTCCTTAACCATCCAATGGCCCACTGTGGAGGGAAGCATCAGGTTTCCGAGGGCACTGGATGTTATCGGAGTTCTTGGCATGCGCTCCCACAGGAATCCAAGGGGTGTAACAGACAGGGTAACTACAAACCCGGCACGACCAAGATGGCGAACTTCTGGAGCATAGCTTGACCTAAACGCAAGGTTAGTAAAGTCTATCCCGAAACAAAAAAAAAATAGGATTAATTTTAAGTGAGCTTGATCCACACGATGGCAGCAGCGGAGGCTTTGTGCAGTAGATTCGGAAGGAAAGCTTATGAATTTCTCCAGGGGCAGCACGGTGGCTAACATTGCTGCCTACGGCACAGAGGACCCAGGTTCGAATTCGAATCCCGGCTCTGGGTCACTTTCCGTGTGGAGTTTGCACATTCTCCCAGTATCTGCGTGGGTTTCGCCCCCACAACCCAAAAGATGTGCTGGATAGGCCACGCTAAATTGCCCCTTAATTGGGAAAAAAATAATAGGGTACTCGAAATTTATATTAAAAGAAGAAAATGAATTTCTCCAGTAGTTCATCGAGTTAAAAGAATCTGTGGAATGTTATAGTGTGACACTAACCAAGAAGTGTTCGATTCCTGGTGTACGCGTGTTGGGTTTGAATACTTAAGCTTGTTCCAGCATTCCAAGTGGAGGGGAAAACTTAACCCTTTTTCTCCAAATCTTCCCCCCCTCACCACCTTTCCAAAAATAAAAAAGCTCCTCAATGTTGAAGGCTCCACAAGTGCCTCAGCAGGAATCTGGACACATGGGTGAAGATGGGGAACAGATTGGATCCAATGGTCCTTTTCCACCATCAGTGCGCCCTCGCAATACTTGCCACCCAGACTCCCTGCTGAATAACCCCCATTGGGCAAGTACTGGAGGGCACACTGATGCTTTGGGATCAGACAGTACCTTCAGTCCATGTGTGGAGGAGAAAAGGAAGAGAACGCCAGTTCAATGTTACATGGGATTCATGACCCCTAGCTTAGATTGTGCAGCAAAACTATTCTGCACGGAATTGGATTGCGAGCCCGTGGTTTTTATTACCTAATTCAATGAATTTTGTGCCACTAGACCATAAGTTTTTTTTGCAAGAATGTGTAAACTTTTTTCCTTTGACAATTGATTAATTCTTTTTTGTGTAACATTTTGAAAGAGGCCATTTTTTCTTTTGGGGGCTTCTTTAGATTGCGAACAGTCCCTTGTCGTGGGGTGTCTCCAACCCCCCCTTTAAACCTTTCAGTTCCTCAAATCAACCCCCATGTAGAACAAAGAAAATTACAGCACAGGAACAGGCCCTTCGGCCGTCCCAGCCTGCGCCGATCCAGATCCTTTATCTAAACCTGTCGCCTATTTTCCAATGTCTACTTCTCTCTGTTGCCCGCCCGTTCATATATCTGTCCAGATGCATCTTAAATGATGCTATCGTGCCCGCCTCTACCACCTCCGCTGGCAAAGCGTTCCAGGCACCCACCACCCTCTGCGTAAAAAACTTTCCACGCACATCTCCCTTAAACTTTTCCCCTCTCACCTTCAAATCGTGACCCCTTGTAATTGACACCCCCACTCTTGGAAAAAGCTTGTTGCTATCCACCCTGTTCATACCTCAATTTTGTAGACCTCAATCAGGTCTCCCCTCAACCTCCGCCTTGCCAATGAAAACAATCCTAATCTACTCAACCTTTCTTCATAGCTAGCACCCTCCATACCAGGCAACATCCTGGTGAACCTCCTCTGCACCCTCTCCAAAGCATCCACATCCTTCTGGTAATGTGGCGACCAGAACTGCACGCAGTATTCCAAATGTAGCCTAACCAAAGTCCGATACAACTGTAACATGACCTGCCAACTCTTGTACTCAATACCCCGTCCGATGAAGGAAAGCATGCTGTATGCCTTCCTGACCACTCTATCAACCTGCGTGCCACCTTCAGGGTACAATGGACCTGAACTCCCAGATCTCTCTGTACATCAATTTTCCCCAGGACTCTTCCATTGACCATATAGTATGCTCTTGGGTTAGATCTTCCAAAATGCAACACCTCGCATTTGCCTGGCTCCATCTGCCATTTCTCTGCCCAACTCTCCAATCTATCTATATTTTTCTGCATTCTCTGACAGTCCACCTCGCTATCTGCAACTCCACCAATCTTAGTATCATCTGCAAACTTGCTCATCAAACCACTTATACCTTCGTCCAGATCATTTATGTATATCACAAACAACAGTGGTCTGAGAACGGATCCCTGTGGAACACCACTAGTCACCTTTCTCCATTTTGAGACACTCCCTTCCACCACTACTCTGTCTCCTGTTGCCCAGCCAGTTCTTTATCCATCTAGCTAGTTCACCCTGAACCCCATACAACTTCACTTTTTCCATCAACTTGCCATGGGAAACTTTATCAAATGCTTTACTGAAGTCCATGTATATGACATCTACAGCCCTTCCTTCATCAATTAACTTTGTCACTTCCTCAAAGAATTCTATTAGGTTTGTAAGACATGACCTTCCCTGCACAAAACCATGCTGCCCATCACTGATAAGTCTATTTTCTTCCAAATGTGAATAGATCCTATCCCTCCGTATCTTCAACAGTTTGCCTACCACTGACGTCAAGCTCACAGGTCTATAATTCCCTGGATTATCCCTGCTACCCTTCTTAAACAAAGTCCTCCGGGATCTCACCCGTGCTCAAGGATGCTGCAAAGATGTCTGTTAAGGCCCCAGCTATTTCGTCCCTCGCTTCCCTCAACAACCTGGGATAGATCCCATCCGGTCCTGGGGACTTGTCCACCTTAACCCTGTTAGCCAAAGATATTTCATGACCCCTTTTAGCCCTCTTTATTGCGCGTTGAGATTTGTCGTACTTTCCCGATATTCCTCCAAAGCTTCATCAGTTTTGACTCACCTCGATCTTATGTATGCTTCCTTTTTCATCTTAGCTAGTCTCACAATTCCACCCGTCATCCATGGTTCCCTAATCTTGCCATTTCTATCTCTCATTTTCACAGGAACATGTCTGTCCTGCACTCTAATCAACCTTTCCTTAAAAGACTCCCACATATCAAATGTGGATTTACCCTTAAACAGCTGCTCCCAATCCACATTCCCTAGCTCCTGCCGAATTTTGTTATAGTTGGCCTTTCCCCAATTTAGCACTCTTCCTTTTGGACCACTCTCGTTTTTGTCCATGAGTATTCTAAAACTTATGGAATTGTGATCCCTATTCCCAAAGTAATCGCCGACTGAAACGTCAACCACCTGGCCAGGATCATTCCCCATTACCAGGTCCAGTATGGCTCCTTCCCGAGTTGGACTATTTACATACTGCTCTAAAAAACTCTCCTGGATGCTCCTTACAAATTCTGCTCCATCTACGCCTCCAACACAACATGAGTCCCATTCAATGTTGGGGAAGTTAAGATCTCCCATCACAACCACCCTATTGCTCCTACATTTTTCTATAATCTGTCTACATATTTGTACCTCTACTTCACGCTTGCTTTTGGGAGGCCTATAGTAAAGTCCCAACAATGTTACTGCACCCTTCCTATTTCTTAGCTCTATCCATATTGCCTCAGTGCTCGAATCCTCCATCGTGCCCTCCTTAATCACAGCTGTGATATCCTCTCTGACCAGTAATGCAACTCCTCCACCCCTTTTACCTCCCTCTCTATCCCTCTTGAAGCATATATACCCTGGGATATTTAGTTGCCAGTCTTGCCCATCCCTCAACCAAGTCTCAGTAATACCAATATCATATTCCCAGGTACTAATCCAAGCCCCAAGTTCATCTGCCTTACCTGCTACACTTCTCGCATTAAAACAAATGCACCTCAGACCACCTGTCCCTTTACGATCATCATCCCTTCCCTGTCTACTCTTCCCCTTAGTCACATTGAGTTTATTATCCAGTACCTTACTGGCTTTAGTTGCTGTCTCTTTATGGACCTCTAACTTCCTAATCTGGTTCCCATCCCCCTGCCACATTAGTTTAAAACCTCCCCAACAGTGTTAGCAAAAGCACCCCCGAGGACATTGGTTCCAGTCCTGCCCAGGTGTAGACCATCCGATTTGTAATGGTCCCACCGCCCCCAGAACCGGTTCCAATGTCCCAAAAGTCTGAACCCCTCCCTCCTGCGCCATCTCTCAAGCCACGTATTCATTCTGACTATTCTTAAATTTCTACTCTAACTGTTTCGTGGCACTGGTAGCAATCCTGAGATTACTACCTTTGAGGTCCTACTTTGTAACTTATCTCTTAACTCCCTAAATTCTGATTGTAGGACCTCATCCTGTTTTTTACCTATATCGTTGGTGCCTATATGCACCACGACAACTTGGAATGGAACTGAAGCAAGTGGCTGAACTGCCAGTTCGAATATATTTCTAAATGTGTAACGCTGGCGACTGATGTGAGCGGTCGCCTATGACAAATTCTGGCTTTCAACTGAAACCAAAAAGCAAACAAAATTAAGAAACGGAAGAGAACGAAACACAAAGTAAAATGATACAACTGCTACATGCAAGGTCTTACACTCCGGTTCCTCCATAAGCTATAAACAATGGTACAGACATGATACTAAAAACACACATTCAGCTTTAACCCTGCGGTGAACACTTATGCTGAATGCATCACAGTTAAGACATCACATCATTGGCTGGTACATAGATATAGATATATATACACTGTATATATATATATATATATATATAAATATATATATATATTCATATCAGTTGTCTGTGAAAATTAAAGCTACAAAGGATTTTTGTTGCTGTTAATAATCTGCTGCCACTTGTGGAGATAGCTCAGATCATCTTTTGTTTACCAAACAAATGCAGGAAAAAAAAATGAAAGTTGTCCATCAGACTAACGCAAAAGCAGTTCCAGCACATAGGTCATCTATAAAACCTCAGTTATGTATCAGCAGTTAACTCCCCCATCATTTTTGGTTTATGCAAGGTCGCGCAATCCTAGTTTGTGGTTGGTCATGGTGATTTTTTGCACAAAACTGTCCATTTAATCCCCAAATTCCCTTTTAAAATCACACAAAAAAAGTCTACAAGAGAAAGCAGCAGCAGCAAAAAACAAACAAAAAAAAAAAACAGCTGAAGTATTTTCTTTTTAAATACAAGTTTAACATGGACTGGGCGCACAGCTGTTTAAAATTTCAGTTTCTGCATTTGTTTGTGAAGCAAACCAAAAAATACTGGTACCGTTGAGTTCAAAAAATGTCATGATCACTTTAATCCATTCAAAATAAATTAAAAATACAGATAGGCACTGGTGCAACCCCTCAGGTTTTTGTTTCCTCTTAAAAACAATTAGTTGGCACATTCATATAAAACAGTCAAGAAGAACTGAATAACTAGCGCTGTAGCATGATGTAATAAAATACTTTTGTTTCCCCATACGTTGCCAGGGACACAAGACACACATGACCATGGTCGGTACAATAAGGTATCTGCATGAAATGAACACAAAACAGGCAGCTGGGAGTGAGGGTTTTTAAAAAAAAAAAAAAAATTGTTTGCTCTATGGTGTCTCCCGTTACTGCTCCTTCTTGTTTTCTTTCAAATCGTCTGTGGCTTCATCCAAAGGCTCTTTGTCGCTAAGGGCAGCCTTTTCTTCATACCTGCATTTGGAAACGAGATGGAAATTAAAGTCATCTGGAAAATTACCAACATAAATGCTGACACTTAGAAAGTGAACTGCTTTCTTTTTCTCCATCATCCCCCAAAGGCCTGGCATCTCAGAGTCAGAATGATGATCCTTGGTCCCAAATTCCTGTTCCTCTAATGAAGCCTTTGCTTGACAACTAGTTGGCATGAGCAACACATCAAGTGCCCACGGCTCACTTCCAAGAAATGGAAGTTAATTAAAGGGAAAACTGCTTGAAGGCAGTACGGTTCAGGTTTTGATTTATGGTCCGTTCCCCATGATGCCCAATCTCTTCTGAAGCCTCAACAGCCCTGGGCTCGGGAAAGGAAAAGGGAGACAAAGTTTGCAGTCCCGTAAGAAATAAGAGCAGCAAACTATACAGCACTGAGCCTGTCCTGCCATTCAATACATTCATGGCTGATCTTCTGCCTCTACTCCACTTCCTCCCGATCCATAATCTTCAATTCCCTGGGACACCAGAAATCTGTCCAGCTCAGCCCCAAATATATTTAATAAAGGAGTATCTGCAACCCTCGAGAGTGAAGAAATTTCTCCTCCTCTCAGTCCTAAAACATTTATCCCGAGATTGGTGGGAGTGCACAGTGTTGTAGATTCCTCAGTCAGGGAAAACCGTCTCAGTGTCTAGTCTGTCAAACATCTCCCCTTGTATGTTTCAATGAGGTAATCTCACTCTTCTCAACTCCTGAGAGCATAGAGCCAACTTAACTCAGCCTCTCACCCCAATATTGATCCAGTGACTCTTGCTGGGGTGCGGAAGTGCCCATGTGTGGATATAAATGGAGGACAAGCTTGGGTAGGAGAAGCTCCTGGATTCAACAGCCCGCCAACATTCATAAACGTGAAATGGCCAAGTTATAGAAGGCTGGCAGCACCTTTGGTACCATACTGCACTAGGGCGGGAAGTGTGAGTGGCCAGGATATAGTCTGCTCTTTTGGGAAAGAGGATGAAAGCAAAAGAATGACAGCCAGCAAAACAAATCGACCCCAACATATCCAGCCCCACCCCCACAATAAAGTTGATCAAAATCCTTCTTCAGGTTAACGGCAAACAATTCAAACAGCCAGAAAAATAAATGCAAAAAAGTTAAGAGTGCAACAATCACAATAGCTGGATCCACTTGTGCATTCTTCTCTGACAATGCCTCCATTTAAAAATTATTTTCTTGTTCTCCAATCCTTACATGGCTTCACCTTCCCAGTCTCTATCCTCTTCCTCTGCCCAATTCTGGCTTCTGGCACATCTCCCCATTTACACTGTGTCACCAATGGTGGCAATGCCTGTGCCGCACACTCTGGAATTTCCACACAAAACCTTACTGCGTACCTCTCCAGCTAAGATACGGGCCAAGGTCTAACCCTGACCAACTGTTCGTCCTTGGTTGGGACTAATGGCACCTTTGGTAACCATCTATGTGGCTCAATACCAAACTCTGCCCGTGCAGTCTCTCAGGACATTTTAAGATGCTGCAATTACGACATGTTGTTGCTGAAAGGAGATGGGTTGTGTATTCTCAATGAAACCTCATTCTGCAGCCACTCGCAGAGACTGAAGTTAATTACACCAATTACTTACGAAGATTCAGAGATTTGTGACTGGTCAGCTGTGGTGTGTTGAAATTAGGTTGGCTCCAATCGTTTTTTTTAAACTAAAGTTAGAGTACCCAATTCATTTTTTCTAATTAAGGGGCAATTTAAAGTGGCCAATTCACCTACCCTGCCCATCTTTAGGTTGTGGGGGCGAAACCCACCCAAACACGGGGAGAATGTGCAAACTCCACACGGACAGCGACACAGAGACGGGATCGAACCCGGGTCCTTGGCGCCGTGACGGCTGCAACTGATTGAACACATCACATGATCGGAGTTCTGCTAATATGGAGATCATCTCAACAGGACATGACACAGCCAAGGATCCCTGGAACACCTGGAACTGAATCCGCACAGCAGTATCAGCAAGAACCAATTACAAATTTTGCCTCCCGATAAAGCAGACAGCTAATCTGTTCCAGGGCCTCAGTTGAACCTGTTTGACATAGAATTTACATCACAGAAACTGGGCTGTGGTAGTACATATGATTTACAAGAACTTTTTTCCACTCATCTTGCCTCCCCATAAACAGCATCCATACAATTTTTCGCTACTATTCCTTGGTTAGAACGTGGAACTTGTACAATCTTTGGGGATTGAAGATGCTGCGGAATGTTTTTTATTGAATCTATTGCCCAGTTAGGCAATCTGGGGAGTCAGATCTCCCACAATCTGCTTTCACAGCTCTTTGCTGCACGCGCGCACCCCCCCCCCCTCCCCAAATCACCATCAGCAGTGAGATGAGAATTTTCTAGTGATGGGACAATGTAAATTGGGGATGTGCCAGAAGCCAGAATTGGGAAGAGGGCAGAGTTCAAGAGGATAGGGAGATGGGAGAGGAGTAAAGCCATGCAAGGATTTGAAAACAAAATAATTTTTAAAGCAGGGTTGTTAAATTCAGTTACACAAGTAGCGCACAAGTACAACCCGCAACTTTCTTTGCTGCAGTGGTCAGGATTGGATTTGTTTATTGTCACGCAAACTGAGGTAGTGAAAAGTATTTTTCTACGAGCAGCTCAAACTGATCATTTGGAACATGAAAAGAAAATACATAACAGGGCAACAAAAAGGTACACAATGTAAATACAGAGACACCGGCATCAGGTGAAGCATACAGGGGTGTAATTTTAATCAGGCCAGTCCAGAAGAGGGTCATTTAGGAGTCTAGTAATGGCGCAACTCGTGTGGCGAGGTTAAGATACAACTTTATTTTTTTTCCTTCTCAGGAAGACGTAAAATGTGCTACAAAGAAGCAGAGGGGAGTTCTCCCTAGTGTTCTGTGCAATATTTATCACCTACATCACCAAAACAGATTACCTGAACCAATATTTCAATGCTGGGACTTGGGATAATGACAGCTGTTTCGTCTCCGAACTTTGCAGCAACATCCCCCCCCCCCCCCCCCCCAAAACACATTTTCATTTTAATGTTTCATAGAATGGTATAGCAGAAGAGGAGTTCAGTCAACACACTGTACATGTGGGAGCTGTTAGAAATAGCCATACAAGTGCCATTCCTCATGCCTTAACCCCAGTGTCTTGGAAAATTTGTCCTTCCAACCACTCCTGTTCGGTAGTATATTCTAGACACTAACACACAGTGCGGGAGGGGGGAATATTATCTCTGATATTTCTTTTGCTACATTATAACAATTTATTTTCTTCCTTGTTGCACATCTTAGCACCTTCCTCCGTCCAAGTCAGCCACAGAATTTACCTGACCAGCTCTTGTCAATTCTGCTTGCACATCATCGGGCAAGAGGAACATGACGCAACAATCAATCGACTTTTCATACTCCTCTCAAAACAGCAAGTGATTTACTGAGCAGACTGGCTACAGGTCTGCAGTGCGAAGCATAAACAATCAGCATGAGACGCGCAATTCTTCTGACACGCGATGGGCACGTGGTTAGCACTGTTGCTTCACAGCTCCAGGGACCCAGGTTCAATACCCAGCTGGGTCACTGTCTGTGCGGCGTCTGCACGTTCTCCCAGTGTCTGCGTGGGTTTCCTCCGGGTGCTCTGGTTTCCACCCAGAAGTCCCGAAAGACATGCTTGTTAGGGGAATTGGACATTCTGAATTCTCCCTCTGTGTACCCAAACAGGTGCTTGAGTGTGGCGACTAGGGGATTTTCAAAGTAACTGCATTGTAGTGTTAATGTAAGCCTACTTATAATAATAACAATAATCTTTATTATTGACACATCAGAGTGGCTCATTCACGCCCACGGTGAACTACCCACACACTTTCACGAAAAGCTGTAATGTCAGGTTTCAAACCCACAAATGAGAAGATCACTACTACCTAGAATGAGGACGATTAATTTGCACTGCCCTGAACCCCCAATCCTGTGTGTTCAAAACAATTAGATAAATGAAAGATTTTGATCCACTGGATGTTAAACCGGCCATGTAGCAACTAGGCTGGTTTCTGCAGACACACAGACAACAGTACATGCTGGAAACACAGGGCATTCAGCATCAGGAACAAAGACAAATTGTTTCAGTTTCGGATGAAGGGTCCCAACTGACGTTTTTTAAAATAAACCTACTTTTTCCTCAACCACTTGACGGCTAAGGAACCTTGCTGCACAGTCCCAGCTTTTCCCAGCTGCATTTCAGCTGGCTAGCTGTCACAGTTTTTCTTTGCATGTCAGAAGTATGAAGAGTGGTATTAATTTCCCAATGGTAACTGTAGTATCACTTGATGCTGAAAACAACTTGGGGCTAGACTTTACTGCCTCTGTGCGAACAGATCGCTTTTAGCTGAAGATCATCTAGTGGCATGGATTTTTTTTACCTTAAAAAATAATTTAGAGTACCCAATTCATCTTTTCCAATGAAGGGGCAATTTAGCATGGCCAATCCACCTCCCCTGCGCATTTTTGGGTTGTGGAGAGTGAAACTCTCGCAAACGCAGGGAGAATGTGCAATCATCACAGGGACAGTGACCCGAGGCTGGGATCAAACCTGGGACCTCGGCGCCATGAGGCAGCAGTGCTAACCACTGCACCACTGTACTGCCCCCAGGAAATGTTTATAAGAATTAAAACCACTTCTAACTCCTGGGTGACTATAGTACTGAGGCGCAGGTGGCAGAGGTTAACACTGTAGCCTCACGCGCAGTGGTTGGTGGTTAGCACTGCTGCCACACGGACAGTGACCCAAAGCCGGGATTGAACCCGGGACCTCGGCACCATGAGGCAGCTGTGCTAACCACTGCGCCGCTGTGCTGCCCCCTCTAGCGGCATAGATAATCAGGGTTTTCATCCCCCAAGGGATGAAGATGAAGGGCCAGAACCCATGATATAAAGGCACCATCACAATCAAAAATAAAAAACAAATAAAGCAAGAAATAGCAATTAGGTGGCCCTGAAGATAGATTTTAAAAGCCTGAAAATTAATACAGTGAAAGTATTTATAGTTTATGTTCTGGGATAGGAGCTCAGTGTAGAAAATTGTGCAACGTGGATGCATGGGAGAATAGAGACAATTCTCTGCAGCCAAGAACGAGTCCAGTCGGCTGTGCTGCTTTGCCGTGCTTGGGTTCAGGGCATCTGCTTGGGGATGGAGAGAAATTTGAAGTAGAGGGGGAGGATCCATTTGCTGTGGCCCATGTGTGTTCCAATGACACAGATAGGGCCATCAAAGAGTTGCTGCGTTGAGAATATGAGCAGCTAGGGACTAAAAAAAAAGCAACACCCAAAAGGTTTCCTGAGCCACTAGCAAACTGACATTGGGTGGGATTTCACGCTAGCGGGATCTTACAGTCCCCCCGATGGCGAGGTGTGCGTTCAACAGGAAACCCCGTCCGCAGTTGGCCACAGGCGAGTCGTCCTTGACCGTTGCGGAACACGCTGTGAAGGGGGAGGAAAATGCCACCTGCAGGGTAAACATGCTTACGGAGATGAAGGTGTTGCTCAAAGACGGGTGCGAGAGAAATGGGTTACAATTCATGGGGCACTGGCACCAGCAGTGGAGAAAATGGGAACTGTACTATCGGGAGGGTCTTCACTAGTGTCGTGCTGGGATCAGTGCTCTGGCAAGTGGTATAATTAGGATAATAGAGGGCTTTGACCTAAATTGAAAAGGGCTAGGGATCACGAGAGGAGGTATAGGCAGTAAACCAAAGGGAAACAACAAGGTAGAGCAGGGTAACAATAGCAGCAATGATAAACAGGGTGTGGCAGCAAGGGACAGAGCTGTCAATTCACCAGCAGATAAGACCAGAGCCAGTAAAGGCAAAAAAAAAAAAACTTTAAAAGGCTCAACATCTGAATACGCACAACATTCATAACAAAATTGAAGAACTTTTAGCGCAGACAGAAATAAATATGTATAACCTGATAGTCGGGTGGCCGGGAGGGTCCGGGGGTGTATTGAGAGATACCTCGAGGCCAATGATAACGGGGCGGTTCGGGTGAGGACGGTCTGGGAGGCATTGAAGGCGGTGATGAGGGGGGAATTGATCTCCATTCGAGGGGGAGAGGGGGGGGAGCAGAGGGAAAGGGAAAGACTGATAGGGGAGATGGTGCAGGTGGATAGGAGATATGCGGAGGCCCCGGAGGAGGGATTGCTGGGGGAGAGGCGTAGCCTTCAGGCCAGATTTGACCTACTGACGACCAGAAAGGCGGAAGCCCAGTGGAGGAAAGCACAGGGGGCTGTGTACGAACACGGGGAGAAGGTGAGCAGGATGCTGGCGCACCAGCTCCGGAAGCGAGACGCGGCCAGGGAGATTGGGGGAGTGAGGGATAGCGCTGGGAAGGTGGTGCGGAGGGGTGTAGAGGTCAATGGGGTCTTCAGAGACTTCTATGGGGAACTGTACCGGTCTGAACCCCCGGTGGAGAGGGGGGAATGGGGCGCTTCCTGGACAAGTTGCGATTCCCGAGGGTGGAAGAGGAGCAGGTGGAGGGACTAGGGGCGCCGATCGAGTTGGAGGAGGTGGTCAAAGGGATAGGGAGCATGCAGTCGGGGAAGGCACCGGGGCCGGACTGGTTTCCGGCTGAATTCTATAAAAAGTATTTGGACCTGTTGGGCCCCCTGTTGGTCCAGACCTTCAACGAGGCAAGGGAGGGGGGGGGCTCTGCCCCCAACTATGTCACGGGCGCTGATTTCCTTGATCCTGAAGCGGGACAAGGACCCTCTGCAGTGTGGATCATATAGGCCGATTTCGCTGCCGACGCTAAGCTGCTGGCAAAGATCCTGGCCACTAGAATAGAGGATTGCGTGCCGGGGGTCATACATGAGGACCAGACGGGGTTTGTGAAGGGAAGGCAGCTGAACACAAATGTGCGAAGACTCCTCAATGTCGTTATGATGCCGGCGGTGGAAGGGGAGGCGGAGATAGTGGTGGTGTTGGACGCGGAGAAGGCCTTCGATAGGGTTGAGTGGGAGTACTTGTGAGAGGTGTTGGAGAGGTTTGGGTTTGGGGAGGGGTTTATCCGGTGGGTGAGGCTGCTCTACGAGGCCCCGATGGCAAGTGTAGCCACGAATAGAAGGAGGTCGGAGTACTTTCGGCTGTACCGGGGGACGAGACAGGGGTGCCCCCTGTCCCCCTTGCTCTTCGCGTTGGCGATTGAGCCCCTGGCCATGGCACTGAGGGAGTCAGGGAACTGGAGGGGTCTGGTGCGGGGTGGGGAGGAGCATCGAGTGTCGCTGTACGCGGACGACCTGTTGCTATATGTGGCGGACCCGGTGGGGGGGGATGCCGGAGGTGATGAGGATTCTTGGGGAATTCGGGGGTTTCTCGGGGTATAAGCTGAACCTGGGCAAGAGTGAGGTGTTTGTGGTGCATCCGGGGGATCAAGAGGAGGGGATTGGTAGGCTCCCATTGAAGCAGGCAGGGAAGAGTTTTAGGTACCTAGGGGTCCAGGTGGCGGGGAGCTGAGGGGCCCTGCACAAGCTCAACCTCACAAGGTTGGTGGAGCAGATGGAGGAGGAGTTTAAGAGGTGGGATATGTTACCGCTGTCACTGGCGGGGAGGGTGCAGTCCGTCAAGATGACGGTGCTCCCGAGGTTTTTGTTCTTGTTCCAGTGCCTCCCCATCCTTATCCCGAAGGCCTTTTTCAGGAGGTTCAACAGCAGTATCACGGGATTTGTGTGGGCGCATGGGACTCCGAGAGTTCGAAGAGTGTTCCTGGAGCGAGGTAGGGGTAGGGGGGGGGGGGTGGGGGGGGGGGGGGGGGGGGGGGGGGCTGGCATTGCCCAACCTCTGTGGGTATTACTGGGCGGCCAACGCAGCGATGGTGCGTAAGTGGGCAATGGATGAGGAGGGGGCAGCGTGGAAGAGGATGGAGGCGGCGTCTTGTGTGGGCACGAGCCTGGAAGCGCTAGTAACGGCGCCGTTTGCCGCTCCCTCCAACGAGGTATACCACGAGCCCGGTGGTGGCGGCTACCCTCAAAATTTGGGGGCAATGGAAACGGCACAGGGGAGAAATGGGGGGCTCAATGGAGGCCCCGATACGGGGGAACCATCGGTTTGTCCCAGGGAGGATTGATGGCGGATTTCTGGGCTGGCAGAGGGCAGGGGTTAGGAGGTTGAGGGACCCGTTTGTGGAGGGGAGGTTCGCGAGCTTGGGGGAGTTGGAGGGGAAGTTTGGGCTCCCCCCGGGGAACATGTTTAGGTACATCCAGGTGAGGGCGTTTGCCAGGCAGCAGGTGGAGGGATTCCCCTTGCTGCCCCCGCGAGGGGTGCGGGATAGGGTGCTCTCGGGGGTGTGGGTCGAGGAGGGAGGATCTCGGACATATACCGGGTAATGCAGGAGGTAGACGAGGCCTCGGTGGAGGAACTGAAGGGGAAGTGGGAAGAGGAGCTGGGGGAGGAGATTGAGGAGGGGACGTGGGCGGATGCCCTGGAGAGAGTGAATTCCTCCTCGTCCTGTGCGAGGCTTAGCCTCATACAGTTCAAGGTGCTGCATAGGGCCCACATGACTGGGACGAGGATGAGTAGGTTTTTCGGGGGCGAGGACAGGTGTGCTAGGTGCTCGGGGAGCCCAGCGAACCACGCCCATATGTTTTGGGCGTGCCCAGTGTTGGGGGAGTTTTGGAAGGGGGTGGCAAAGACGGGGTCGAGGGTGGTGGGATCCAGGGTTGAGCCAGGCTGGGGACTCGCAATTTTTGGGGTTGCAGTGGAGCCGGGAGTGCAGGAGGCGATAGAGGCCGGTGTTCTGGCCTTTGCGTCCCTAGTAGCCCGGCGGAGGATCTTGCTCCAGTGGAAGGATGCGAGGCCCCGAAGCGTGGAGGCCTGGATCAATGATATGGCGGGGTTCATTAAATTGGAGCGGGTGAAATTTGGCCTGAGGGGATCAGTACAAGGGTTTTTCAGGCGGTGGCAGCCTTTCCTGGACTTCCTGGCGGAACGGTAGGAAAAGAGGCCGACAGCAGCAGCAACCCAGGGGGGGGGGGGGGGGGGGGGGGAGAACTGTGCACATGGGTTTGTGGAGGGTGCTATCTCTCTCTTTTTTGGTTTTTCTCTTTGTTCTTTTTCTTTTTTGTTGTCCTTTTTTTTTGAAGTTGCTCTTGAAGCTGGGGGGGTATTGTTCATGGGGTGTTACCGCGGTTGTATGTTAATAGAGCTAAGATGATTATATTTTGTATTTTGTAAAAATTATTTTAAAAAAAAAATAACCTGATAGTCATTATGGAGACATGACTGTAAGATGATCAAGGCTGGAACTTGAAAATCCAAGTGTATTCAACACTTCAAAAAGACAGGAAGCTAGGAAAAAGGTGATGGAGTAGTTCTGTTAATGAAGGATGTCATTAGCACAGTCATGAGAGGTGGCCTTAGCTTGAAAGAGCAAGATAGAGTTTGGATTGAGATAAGAAACAGGAAAGGCAAGAGATCACTTGTGGGGGTAGCTTATAGGCCCCATGACAGTCGTCATACTGTAAGACAGAGTATACAGGAAGAAATAAATGGGGTGTGCAAGAAAGGTACCGCAATAACCATATCGATTGGGAGGCGGCACAGTAGTTAGCACTGCTGCCTCACGGCACCGAGGACCCGGGTTCGCTCCTGGTCCCCGTCACTGTTCATGTGGAGTTTGCACATTCTCCCCGTGTCTGCAAGAGTCGCACCCCCACTACCCAAGGATGTGCAGGGTAGGTGGATTGGCCATGCCAAATCTCTCCTTAATTGGAAAAAAAAATGAATTGGATACCTAAAAATTTTTCTTAAATCTACATGTATGGGAAAATGACATTGACAAAGATAGCATTGAATGTGAATTCGTAAGTATATGCAGGACAATTTCTTACAGCAGTTCAAGAGCCAATCAGGGAGCAGTTGATTCTAGACCTGGTAATGTGCAATGAGGCAGGATTCATCAATAATTTAAGGGAACAAAGCCAGGCAGGTGGTAGAACTGTGAGTGGGGGAGCATTTTGCTGATAGTGGCAATAACGCAGTAAGATTTAATATAGTTATGGAGTGCAAAGATGGACCAGAAATAAAGATTGGGGGGGGGGGAAGGACAATTTAAAGACAAGACAGTATATGGCCATAGCGTACTGGGAGCAGCGGTTTGTAGGAAAATGGACATCAGAAGAGTGGGATTCATTCAAAAAGGAAATAGAGTGCATGGCCAAAGGGTTCCTGCAAAGGTAACAAATCCAGACAACCCTGGCTGTCAACGGATATATAGGATTGGATCAGGGCAAAAAAGGAGATGCTTATTGCAGATGTCTGCGTGGGTTTCACCCCAACAACCCAAAGATGTGCAGGTTAGGTAGATTGGCCACGCTAAATTGCACCTTAATTGAAAAAAAAAATAATTGGGTACTCCAAATTTTTTTTTAAATATGGTTTTGTGAAAAGGAAATAGTGGTTAGAGTTTTTTGAGGAATGACGAGCAAGAGGCGGCACGGTAGCACAAGTGGCTTCACAGTGCCAGAGTCCCAGGTTCGATTCCCCACTGGGTCACTGTGTGCGCGGAGTTTGCACATTCTCCCCGTGTCTGCGTGGGTTTCCTCCGGGTGCTCCGGTTTCCTCCCACAGTCCAAAGACGTGCAGGTTAGGTGGATTGGCCATGATAAATTGCCCTTAGTGACCAAAAAAGGTTAGGAGGGGTTATTGGGTTACGGGGATAGGGTGGAAGTGAAGGCTTAAGTGGGTCGGTGCAGACTCGATGGGCCGAATGGGTACTATGACAAAAAAGCACTGTAACCCGACAAGCCAAATCCCTAACTGGAGACTGTCCCTCATATGGAAATGTTACTCCTCTTCAGAGATGCAACAGCTGCACCATATTCTCATTTTGAATTCATTGAAAAAGCTAAATGTTTTGGTGCTTCAAAGCTAGACAAAAACCTCACTTCAAGACAATGAATTTACCAAGTCCGTTAAGGGTAGCAGTGAAGTCACAGAACAAGATACATTCTATAAAAGCAGAACACTGCAGATACTGGAAATCAGAGATTTAAAAAAGCAGAAAATACTGGAAATGCTCAGCAGGTCTGGCAGCATTTGCACAGAGAAAAGAGTTAATTTTTAAAAATAATAAATTTAGAGTACTCAATTCATTTTTTTCCCAATTAAGGGGCAATTTTCATGACCAATCCACTTACAAGACACATATTTTGGGTTGTGGGGGCGAAACCCACACAAACACGGGGAGAATGTGCAAACTCCACACGGACAGTGACCCAGGGCCGGGATTGAACCCGAGACCTCGGCGCTGTGAGGCAGCAATGCTAACTAACCACTGCGCCACTGTGCTGCCTTAGAAATAGTTAATTTTTGACCTGAAATATTAACTGCTTCTTTCTCCACAGATACTGCCTGATCTGCTGACTACTTCCAGCATTTTTTGCTTTTATTTACGACAAGTTTTATGCTCTATTCCATACACTGTTTGAGTCTCGATCACAGAGGAATCGGAGGACAAAAACGTGGAGCAGATATCGGTCTTTTTTCACTTATTCATTTCTTGGCACTGGCTCAAAAGGACTGACCTGGTCATCATTCTACTTTCTTCCAACACGATCTGCTCTTTGCAGACAGAAAAAAAAATGTCCACATCATACACACAGTTGAGCAGCAAAACTGCAAAAATAATTTAAAAGGAAAATTGGAGGAACGGGACGGACAGAATTGCTCAATTAGAGCCGGGGCTGACTTAATGGACGGAATTGCCTCCTTCTGTCCTGCAATGACCATGACTCTGTAACTGGACAGCTAAAGTGTGTATGGTTCAAACATGAAATTAGTCAGGAGTAGAGTCGTATCCAAGAGCTATTGTGGCTTTAAGTGATTTTACATTTTCTGAAGAGCTGACGTCACAACACTGGATAGGACCCTGTGAAGGTCATAAATGTTTGCCTGAAAAGTGCTTACTGATACCCTGAAGAAACACAGTGATTTCAAATTAAGCTTTCGAAAAAAAGCATTACATTTCTATAGCACAACCAAATAAATCAGAATATTGCTACCCTAAATACGCCCAATTTACATTTCTAAATGTAGTACTGTAATGCCATTTCCAATTATTCAGCATACACAGAATGGCATCTCAGTGTCTACGGCAAGGCAAAGTTAAACTTGAATGTAACTTGAATGAGTTGCATCAGGCAGCTGAACAACAGTGTACAGACGACATGTGATTATGCTGGGCATTATTTTCTGTTCTTCGAATATAGACAGCTGAGTTTAAGTGAGCGGTTAGGTGGATTGTATGTTCTTTCATTTTCAGGATCTGCTTGCAAAATGCTGGAGCCAGTGTTGAAATAAAGCCAATCAGCATAATCCAGCATAGCGATGCCCATGCTGAACAATTAGCAATTGTGACACACATCACACTACTAAAAGCACGGCAGCCAAGCTTTGCTGAGGGTCATGTTAAGGGCATGCAGTTTAAGCTGCTCATTAATGCATTAACAGCTCCACCTTCAAATGAAGAACAAATAATTAAGGGGGGGGGGGGGGAAGAAAGAGAAAAAAACCAGGCTAAGCACAGAGGAAAAGAAACCAACACACAAGAAGCCAGATAAGCTTGCTCAGCAGCAACATGCTGGAAATAATATACAGGCAAAGCATGGCAAGAAGTCGGTGTATACCTGACCCGTTGACTGCTCCACAAGCCCCATCACATGACTACATGGGGCTCGGATTGGTCCGCCTACGGCGGGGGGAGTTGGGCTTTTGCTGCATGGAGTTGGCCAGACTAGCAGGGGAGCCCGAGACAGTGGGAAAGTGGGTGAGTCTTGGCGTGTGTGGCAGGATCTCAGCTGAAGACTCGTAGCTGATTGAGTAACAGGACGTGAAAAGGGAGAGGGATAGGGTAAGAAGAAGAGAACAAAAAAAATGAAGTTTATTAAGAAAAGTGCACAAACAAATTTTTTTTAAAAAAGAACAGCAAATGCAAAACACAGAAAAATCTCAAATCTCCCATTGAAACAAACCTGGCATCACAAATTCCGTTTCAATTCATTCCCAGACTTGAATAGTCAGAAGAAATTTCAGCATTTGAAAACATATTGAGGACAGCAATGATGACTCAAACAAATGCAATAAATTAACACTAAAATTGTATTTATAACTGAATTTGCGACTCTGAAAATCTGAAATTATGTATTACACCTTGGAATGGAGAACAAAAAAAATTTAACCTTCAGTCCCTTCGGGCTGCACGGCGGCGCAGTGGTTAGCACTGCTGCCACATGGCACCGAGGACTCTGGTTCGGTCCCCGCCTCGGGTCACTGTTCACGTGGAGGTTGCACATTCTCCCCGTGTCTGCATGGGTCTCACCCCTACAACCCAAAAATGTGCTGGGTAGGTGGATTGGCCATGCTAAATTGCCCTTTAATTGGAAAAAAAAATAATTGGGTGCTCTAAATTTATGTAAAAAAAAATAATTGGGTACTCATTTTTAAAAACTTCATTCCTTTCTTGCCAACAGTCACCTGGAAGGTAGAGCGGTCACATTTAAACTCAATTCAAAACTGCGCTGGCAAAAATGCAGTGGAAGAATCATCACACAGACACACAATGTGTCATTGCAATGTCAATCTGCTGCACAACAAATTTGTAAAACCATTGTGACTTATTCCTAGATTCCTTTGATTTCTGCTACATAGCACTTCCGATTCAACGGAGGTGGGGAGTAGAACAGCAACAGATAGTTTCCGATCCTGGTTACTATCCAGCAACCCTCAGATGTATTTATGTGGGCAGCATCAGGCTCAGTTATGATACCTAACATGATTGAATAGCCAAGTTGGTAACTCTCAAACATGAAATAGCAGCAGCTTGGAGTAGGCTGAAGGTGTACGGTGCCTGTACCTTTTGGGGGGGGGGGGGGATAGATCTAGTTTTTGAACTTGCTTTCCATTGCCACTTTCTATCTTTTCACTATGCATCTTTCCTGCCCTTTGAGAAGGCGGACAAGATGTATCTTCCATATTTGTCAAGCCAGTGTGCAAAAACAACACAGGTGAATAATATGTCCTTTATTGGGGATGTGGAGATGTGAAACACAAGGAACCTATTAATAACAATCTTGATCTTCATTAAAATAAAGCTCACCATATTGAGGCTTCACTACTGTGGAAACAGAAAATCTATTAATCTTAAACATTAGAAATTACTGTGCCCGTATTTATATAGAGAACTGCATGCTGCACCCAGATGGCCAGCGATTCCTTCCATTTTTAAATTTGCATTAGAGAAAAGAGTTATCATGTGGATAAGATAGCCAACAGCTTGAAAGTACAGGCCCAATCCGTCAGGAACGAGAAAAACTCACCGCGACTTGCATTTCCAGATTTGCACATTCTCCCCGTGTCTGCATGGGTCTCACCCCTACAACCCAAAAATGTGCTGGGTAGGTGGATTGGCCATGCTAAATTGCCCTTTAATTGGAAAAAAAATTAATTGGGTGCTCTAAATTTATGTAAAAAAAAATAATTGGGTACTCATTTTTAAAAACTTCATTCCTTTCTTGCCAACAGTCACCTGGAAGGTAGAGCGGTCACATTTAAACTCAATTCAAAACTGCGCTGGCAAAAATGCAGTGGAAGAATCATCACACAGACACACAATGTGTCATTGCAATGTCAATCTGCTGCGGATCTGGGGACAGTAGAGGAGGCACGTGGGAGCAACAGGAGCATCGGTCTGGTCCCCGGTATGTGACAACCATCGGTTTGCCCCGGGAAGGTTGGACGGGGGGTATTATTGAAAAGTTTCAATAAAATTAGCGATGTTTAATTTTTCATTCAAAACACAGGTCACCCGAGATCCTGTTCGAACGCGTTTGAAACACGTCCCATCTTCACTTCTAATCCCTCAAGAGAATGTTAAAAAAAATATGGTCTTTGGTTCACAATGTTCCTGCAATTTGTTAACAGTGTTGGATCAGACTTGTTCATCAGCGAACTGCAGTGGTTACGTTAAGCTGTGGATTTCTGTGATTCCGCACTGCTCGGATTTCTGGGTAAAGCAAATAAAAAAAGGCCTGCCAGGTTTCTGAATGCTAACCACCCAGTCAGCAACCTCTGTTGGCAACTACAGACCTCTGGAGTGAACAATAACAGTCTTGGCTGCATTGCTTTTCATGAATATGTCGCTGCTCTTTCAACCTAGTGATACCCACACCCGTGAAACAATCAATCAATACCTAGGCTGACATACAAGAGTGGCCTCTTGGGCAACAGATCTGATGATCCACAAAGAACAATGCATGACCAAGAGTCAGCTCAATCGGGGCGGGGAAGAGAAGAAAGAGAGAGGAGGAGGAGGAAATCAGTTCTCTGAAGAGAACACTTCCATTCAAGTTGCTGCAAGGTGTGTTTTTGCACAAAATATCTGCTTTCTGGCGAACCTGCCAGGAATGTTACAGAATAAACAGGATTGATGTAGCACTTAACACAGAAATGTTTCAACGTTCCTTTTTTTAAAGAGGGTAAGCAAGATCATTTTGGGCTTTGTATGGGCGGGCAAGTCCCCGCGAGTGAAGAGGGTGATGCTCGGGCAGAATCGGGGGCTTGCACTGCCGGATTTCAGCAACTATTATGAGGCGGCTAACATAGCCATAAGGAAATGGTGGTGGCCCCGGGAGGGGGGGGGGGGGGGGGGGGGGGGGGGGGGGGTTGAGGCAGCCTCATTTGGGGGTACCAGTCTGGGGCGTTGGTGACGGCACCTCTGCCGTCCCCGCCGGCGCGCTTCTCCACCAGTCCTGTAGTGGTGGTGGCCCTTCGGATCTGGGGACAGTAGAGGAGGCACGTGGGAGCAACAGGAGCATCGGTCTGGTCCCCGGTATGTGACAACCATCGGTTTGCCCCGGGAAGGTTGGACGGGGGGTATCGGGTATGGCAGAGGGTGGGGATTGAGCAGATGGGAGATTTGTTCTTGGAAGGGAGCTTCCCTAGCTTGAGGGTGCTGGAGGCCAAGTTTGGGTTGACGAGGGGGAATGAATTCCGGTATATTAAGGTGCGGGACTTTTTGCGTAGGCAGGTGCCATCTTTTCCACTCTTGCCACTAAGGGGGATCCAAGATAGGGTAGTGTCCAGAGGATAGGTGGGGGAGGGATGTGTCTCGGATATTTACAAGGAGCTCATGGGGGCGGAGGAGACGCAGACTGAGGAACTGAGGCATAAATGGGAGGAGGAGTTGGGAGGGGAGATTGAGGAAGGCCTGTGGGCGGACGCACTGAGCAGGGTAATTGGGACTGCAACATGTGCCAGTCTTGACCCGATTCAATTTAAGGCAGTCCACCGGGCCCACATGACAGTGTCCCGGATAAGCAGATTCTTCGGTGTAGAGGACAGGTGTGTAAAGTGTCTGAGAGGACCAGCAGACCATGTCCATATGTTTTGGGCTTGTCCAAAACTTAGGAGATACTGGCAGGGGTTCAAGGACGTCATGTCTAGAGTACTGAACCGAGGGTGGCAATGAGTCCAAAGGTAGTGATTTTTGGGGTTTGAGGGGCCCCGGAAGTCCAGGGGGAGAAAGAGGCCGACGTCTTGGCCTTTGCTTCCCTGGTAGCCCGGAGACGGATACTTCTAGCTTGGAGGGACTCAAAGCCCCCGAAGTCGGAAGCCTGGCTGTCAGATATGGCGAGTTTCCTGGGCTTAGAGAAAATCAAGTTCGCCTTGAAAGGGTCGTTGTTAGGGTTCGTCAGGAGGTGGCAACCATTCATTGACTTTGTGGAGAATTAATCGTCAGCTTGGGGGGGGGTGTTAGGGGAATGTAGTATAGGGGGTCAATTAGGCAGATCTGGGTGGGGCTGGCAATGGCAATTGCACTATGTACTTTGTTTACTGTACAGTCCTTTTGTTTTCTCATTCTGTAATTCTACTGTTTACAATGCCAAAAAATTCCTCATTAAAATAGTTTATTAAAAAAAACACAGAAATGTTTACGTATAGAGCGATTCACAGATTTGCTTTGCAATGACTGAAACAACAGGAGGGACACACAATGTTTGTGTGGAGAAATGTGGTGGTATGAAGAACTGCCTCAAGCAGATGATAATGTCCCACGGCACTTCAAAGGAACATAATTAGACAAAAACTGGCATTAAGCCAAGGGAGATTGAAGGTAGCTAAACGCTCAGTCTTTAAAAGGCTTCAATGTAATATTATTGGTGTAATTTCTACATCATGATGACAACCTATGTACATTTTTTCATGCAGTGCAAAACATTAATGATGCAGAAGTCATAGACTTAATCTTCGAGAACAAACAGTGGCCGTTCAGCCTCTTGTGCCTACCTCACCTCTTTGAAAGAGCTTTCCAATTTAGCACCACATCCCAGTCTCTTTCCTCTGACCCCAGGCAACTCCGCCAATTAGTTCTCTTGATGTAGATACCTAATTGCTTCTTCTCACTACCCTTCAGTGCGTTCCATATTTTACCACTGTGGGGTAGCAAAGAAATCTCCCCCTCGAGTTCTACGGCCTCCAGTTATTGAACTTCTGATCAGATGGAACAGTTTTTCCCTACTTGCTCTGTCAAGATGAGTGAATTTTGACTAACTGATCCACAGATTACATCCCAATAACTCACATTTGTCCCATCTGCAATACATGCTACCTAATGTGTGGTACCCAGAATCATAAACGCTCCAGATGAGATCTAACCAGTGATTTGTAACGACTTGACTTCCTTATTTTAATATTCAATGCACCATTTACAAAGTCTTTTATAAAAATAAATTTAGAGTACCCAATTCATTTTTTCCCATTAAGGGGCAATTTAGCGTGGCCAATCCACCTATCCTGCACATCTTTGGGTTGTGGGGGCGAAACCCATGCAAACACGGGGAGAATATGCAAACTCCGCACGGACAGTGACCCGTGGCTGGGATCAAACCTGGGGCCTCGACGCCGTGAAGCAGCAGTGCTAACCACTGTGCCACCGTGCTGCCCACCCATTTACAAAGTCAAGCACCACAAACAATTTGCCCAACTGCCCAAATGTGATGTGTAGCATTCCATTTAAATAGAGAAGCAAACTTTGCCAATTTCCGTTTTCCTTCTCCTGAACATACGGATTATTGCTGAAGTATGATTTCACAGATCGTTCCTCATATTAAACATTGACATTAAGTCGACCATGGAGGTCATTCCAGCAACTGTACTCACTTTAAGCACAGGGCTAAAGAGCTGGCTTTTAAAGCAGACCAAGGCAGGTCATCAGCAGGGTTGAATTCCCGTACCAGCCTCCCTGAACAGGCTCCAGAATGTGGCGACTAGGGGCTTTTCACAGTAACTTCATTTGAAACCTACTTGCGACAATAAGCAATTTTCATTTCATTTAAAGTGCACCTATGAATATTAAATAAGTCACTGGACACCATCTACAACTGGGAACCTTAGCTGACTTTTCTCTTGTACCCTGGAGATTTTGAGTTATTTTAGCATCTCAGTTGATCTCTTGGCTGAGATCAGCCAACTTGGCTGACTAAGAACCTTCAGGAATGCGTGGCTTGGTGTTTTCTCAAGAAACAAGGTGATCTTAACCACTTAAATTACTGTAGTCATCAAATGTTTAGATCTCTAAAAACCTCTATTTAATTTATTAGGAAGCCTAAAGATAAATTAATCCCTGCAATTATTGAACAGCAAAAAATATGGAAATCCAAGCCAGATCACACACTTTGAAGCTAGACACTTAAAGACATTCTAATAAATAAGACAAAAAGATGCGGAAGCAGTAGTACGCCATTCAGCCCAATGAGTCTAGTCTGCCCCACTATGCAGTGAGATCATGACTGATCTGATAATCCTCAACTCCACTTTCCTGCCTTTCCCTTGATTCAATTCCTGATTAAAAATCTGTCTATCTCAGCCTTGAACGTACTTAACGACCCAGCCTCTACAATTCTCTGCGGTAAAGAATTCCAGATTCACTACCCTCAAAGAAACTCTTCCTCATCTCGGTCTTAAATGGGTGACCCCTTACTCTGAGATTATATCCTCTGGCACTTGATCTCCAACAAGAGGAAAGAACTTCTCAGCATCTACTTCTCCTCATAAGAAAATCTCTCCGTACCCGGGATCAACCGAATGAACCTTCTCTGGACAGCCTCAAATGCCAGTATATCTTTCCTTAGAGAAAGGGACCAAAACTATTCAGTATTCCAAGTGTGGTCTAACTAGTACCTCGGATAGTTTCAGCAAGACTTTCATATTTTTAGTATTCCATTCCCTTTGAAATAAAGGCAAACATTCCATTTGTCTTCCCATTTACCCGAACTTGCGTGCTAGCTTTTTGTGACTTATGCACGAGGACTCCGCTCCCCCCCCCCACCCAAATTGCTGAGCCATCAGCTCCTTTATTCTTCTTAGCAAAATGCATAACTACACATTTTCCTACATTATATTCCATCTGCCAAGTTTTTGCCCACTAACCAAACCGGTCTATATCTCTCTGCAGTCCGTCATCCTCACCACTTGCCTTCCCACCTATTTATGTATCACCTGCAAACTTGGCACAAGTACATTCACTTCGCTCGCCCAAGTCATTAATATGTATTGTAAATAACTGTGGCCCCAGCACTGTGGCATTCCACTAGTTATGGGCTTGCCATCCTTAAAAATAATACATTTGGCAGGCATGGTTTTCCCTTCACAAAGCCATGCTGACTCAGCTAGATTATATTATGTATTTCTAAATGCTCTGCTATTACATCCTTTATAATGGACTAACATTTTCCCAGTGACAGATGTTAAGCTAACTGGCAGAGTTACACAGGGCGGAGTTCTCCACTCCCGCGCGGCATCGGGAAGGCCGTTGTGAACTCGGCCGAGTTTCACGACGGCCTCGGAGGCCGCTCCTCACACCCTATTCACCCCCCCCCCCCCCCCCCCAACCCCCCCCCCCCCAACCCCCCAAGGGGGCTAGGAGCGTTGCTCTGTAAATCTCAGCCGCTGGGCCTCGATGCTTGCGTCAAGGCGGCGCGCCGAGAATGACGCGACGGCGGCGCCTAAGTGACGTCAGCCGCGCATGCGCAAGTTGGCCGGCTCCAACCCGCGCATGCGCGGCTGACGTCACAAGGGCTGCCGGCTCCAACCCACGCATGCGCGGTTGACGTCTTCCCCAAGACGTGGCGGCTTGATCTTGCCCTCACTTCCTTTTTATACATGGAAATAATTCTAAAATTACTCCAATTAAAAAAAACACTCAAGGAGTTTTGTATTAAAATATTCCTATCGAACAAAGGAAAAAAAAACTTGCAATTATATTTTGTTTTTCACTAACTCAAACTACTCCAAAGTATTTCACAGCTTGCAAATTACTGTTATAGGGAAATGCAGCAGCCAATTTACAGCTAACCAGATCACAAAACAGCAGCAGGACAAATAACTAATTAAACAGTTTGTGATGTTGGATGCCCATAACACCAGGAAAATCTCCTGACTCTTCTTCAAATAGTACTCTCAGGCTCTACAACTACCTGAGTGGACAGGCACAGGATCTTAAGATCTTATGTTCACATCTTAAAAGGAGAAAATATAATTGGACAAATGATCCAACTGTATAGAAAAGGGTATAGGTGGTAACAACTTCCAGAAGAGTAGGGCAATGTGTACAGGCTCAGTGGTGAAAAGCAAATTTAGGAAACATCACAGTTCTTTCTCTCAAGAAGAATTATTAACACTTAGATTGACTTCAATGTAAGGTAGCGCAGACAAAGAAAAATCACATCAGCTAGTTGTGATTAGGACTGAGATTAGAAACCCAAGCCAGCTTTTGAAAATGTATTTAATGAAGATAGTTGAACTAAATAACAAGCTCACATTTGAGGAATTCAAGAAACCTAAAGATATTTTTATTTGAGCACGAAAGGCACAGTTATTCAAACGTCTATTGCCATTTTTATTATAAGACATAAGAACTAGGAGCAGGAGTAGGCCCCTCGAGCCTGCTCCACCATTCAACGTGATCATGGCTGATCTTTTGTGGACTCAGCTCCACTTTCTGGCCCAAACACCATAATCCTTAATCCCTTTATTCTTCAAAAAACTATCTTTATCTTAAAAACATTTAATGAAGGAGCCTCTACTGCTTCACTGGGCAAGGAATTCCATAGATTCACAACCCTTTGGGTGAATAAGTTCCTCCTAAACTCAGTCCTAAATCTACTTCCCCTTATTTGGAGGCTATGCCCCCTAGTTCTGATTTCACCCACCAGTGGAAACAACCTGCCCGCATCTATCCTATCTATTCCCTTCATAATTTTATATGTTTCTATAAGATCCACCCTCATCCTTCTAAATTCCAATGAGTACAGTCCCAGTCTACTCAACCTCTCCTCGTAATCCAACCCCTTCAGATCTGGGATTAACCTAGTGAATCTCCTCTGCACACCCTCCAGTGCCAGTACATCCTTTCTCAAGTAAGGAGACCAAAACTGAACACAATACTCCAGGTGTGGCCTCACTAACATCTTATACAATTTTTCCACCAGGACAGCCAAATCGGCAGCCACAGAATTTGAATTGTGTGCAACAACAACAAATCGCTCAAATGAATCAGGGTCCAGGAAGCATGGCGGCACAGTGGTTAGCACTGCTGCCTCACAGCGCCGAGGTCCCAGGTTCAATCCCGGCTCTGGGTCACTCTCCGTGTAGAGTTTGTACATTCTCCCGGTGTTTGCGTGGGTTTTGTCCCACAATCCAAAGATGTGCAGGGTAGGTGGATTGGCCACGCTAAATTGCCCCAATAATTGGAAGATGAATTGGGTATTCTTAAAAAAAAAAACATTTTAAAAAAGATAACCAGGCTCCAAAAGCAGCGTCGAGATGCTGTATGTGAATGAAAGCATACAAAAGAGAAGATCATTTCTCAAAACAGCTAAAATCACAAACCACCTCTTTTTAGAAAGGAGGAACCAAATGCAGTTAAACTGCGCAGTTCCCATTTTTACCATGACTAAACCAACCTCTATGACATTGGTTTCTGCTGTCCTGTAAACCTGCACTGGGATTGCAGTTCTTCTGTCCCAGAGCCAAAAAATAGACACACCAAAAAAATTGCTTTGTTCAGCGGCCACAGTACACTTTGACAACCCAAAACAAGAATATACCTTCATGTTTTTCTTCTGCAAACAGCTGTATTTTGAATTTCAGGTGTTCACAATAGGCTCAGAATAAGGTCGCCATCAGTCTATGGCTGTGTCTCTGGATTAATTAAACATCAAAGCAAAAAAGCAGGTGCTCATTTGGCATTGCTGCTGCTCAATTCCCTGGGAACAGCCAAGAGTACAAATTTCTCCTTGCAGCTGGCCCACTGAGCACTAATCATCGTCAATGTGAGGGAACTCTTTGCTGCTGTGGCCTTTGATATGAAGTTAGACTAGCTGTATAGGAAATTAACTCTTACAAGTTCACCCAGAAGTTTCTCTTCAAAGTAACAATCACTTCTTAAATAATACTACTGTGTTTTTTTTTAGTCCTGACTCACTGGGATATAGTCTCAAATGACACCAATTAGGACACAACACACAAGTGGTCTTCAGTCACACGAAGTCATGTCTATGTGGCAGGATGACTATGAATACCAAGCCTGGGCCTGGTAATATCCTCATTTGGCATCTGTGGGCGGCACGGTAGCACTGTGGTTAGCAAAGTTGCTTCACAGCTCCAGGTTCGATTCCTGGCTGGGTCACAGTCTGTGCAGAGTCTGCACATTCTCTCCGTGGCTGTGTGGGTTTCCTCCCACAGTCCAAAGATGTGCGGGTTAGGTGGATTGGCCATGCCAATGTCCAAAACAAGTCAAGTGAGGATTATTGGTTACAGGGATAGAGTAGATACGTGGACTTGAGTAGAGTGCTCTTTGTAAGGGCCGGTGGAGACTCGATGGGCCGAATGGCCTCCGTCTGCACTGTAAATTCTATGATTCAATGCCTGAACACACTTCCAGTGCACGGAGGCCACGTCCATCGTGCTCATCATTACATCAGTTATTTCTGCACAGATCTGGAATAAACACAATACCTTCCTAACTTGCAAGTCTCGAGAATAGAAACTTCGCTTCTGAGCCACTGATATCAGATTTTAATGCTCAAGCCAACCAGCATAACTTGCAATGAATACAAAAAGTTAGCATGCAGATACAGCAAATAATTAGCAAAGCAAAAGGAATATTGGCCTTTATTGCAAAAGGAATGGGATATAAAAGGGAAACCTTGCTACAGCCGTGCAGGGTATTGGTGAGGCTACGCCTGTAGCATTGTACAGATCAGGTCTCTTTACTTAAGGGTATACCTGCATTGGTTCAGAGAAGGTTCACTTGGCTGATTCTTGTAATGAAGATGATGTCTTATGGAGAAAGGTTGAACCTATACTCATGGGAGTTTAGAAGTGTGAAAGGTGACCTTATTGAAACATTCCAAGATTCTGAAGGGCTCCACAGGGTAGATCTGAGAGGATGTTCCATGCCATTTGGGGGGGGGGGGGGGGGGGGGGGGGGTGTCAAGAACGAGGGGTCAAAGTTTAAAAATAAGGGGGCTCCCATTTAACACCAAGATAAGGAGGAATTTCTTCTCGGAGGGTCATTGGTTTTTGGAATTCTTTTCCACAGAAAGCAGTGGAGGCTGGGTCATTGAAAATATTCAAGACGGAGTTAGACAAATTCTGGGAGTAGACTGTCATGGGGGCTGACACCACAATCAGATCAGCCATGATCTTACTGAATGGTGGAGCAGGCCCGAGGAGCCGACTGCCCTCCTCCTGCTCCCACTCATGATCTTGCAATTACCAAAATACACACACAATAATGCATGTAACATTATCCGGCACCTCCCTCCCAAACCCCCATTGAATACCCCAAGACATTTGATAGCTTGCTGTGGGGAAAAAAAGGGAAACAACATTTCACGGCTTGAATGGCTGAGAAAGTAAAAGCACAAATCTCTGGCCCTGTTGCAGTACATTGGGATGACTGACTTAGTGGCAATATTATTAGTTTCATTAACACAATATTATTAGTGTCATTAAAAGAGAAAAGAAAAAAGTCAGTGAAAAATTCAGCCTTATTTTCTATTCAAAAGGATTCCCATCTCGATCTGGAAAAAAAAAAGCACAAAAATCTGGTACCTGGATTGAAGCATTAAACTCGTTGCCGCGTGGAGACCTGCCCCTGATTCTGCTTCTTATAACTTCAGACTGGCTCGAGAACTATTCAGGAGTCTAATCTCAGAAAAAGCATTATTGCAGAAAAACACTATCAGCTAGGCCCACAGAGTCTGTGGCGAGCTCTGCAAGGCAACAACTTTGATGGTATTTCAGTACAAGCAACCGACATTTTGAGAACCGTTATAAGTTGAGAAAGACAGCAAGCAATTAGAGTAGAATGTACTCCTTTGCTTTGACTGATCTCCAAAATGCTTCCTGAAATCTAACCATTTCACTCTTGGAAAGGTAGCATTGTGCAAATGTTTCTGTTCTGAATGCTTGAAGTGCCAGCTGTTGAGAAAACCCACTGGTCTACATACACGCTTTTAAAAAAAATATATAAATTTAGAATACCCAATTAATTTTTTTTCCAATTAAGGGGCAATTTAGAATGTTCAATCTACCTACCCTGCACATGAAATGAAATGAAAATCGCTTATTGTCACGAGTAGGCTTCAAATGAAGTTACTGTGAAAAGCCCCTAGTCGCCACATTCCGGCGCCTGTTCGGGGAGGCTGTTATGGGAATCGAACCGGGCTGCTGGCCTGCTTTCAAAGTCAGCGATTTAGCCCTGTGCTAAACAGCCCCTTTTGGGCTGTGGGGGTGAAACCCACGCAAACACGGGGAGAATGTGCAAACTCCACACGGACAGTGACCCAGAATCGAACCTGGGACCTCGGCGCCGTGAGACTGCAGTACTACCACTGCGCCACCGTGCTGCCCTGTCCACATACACACTTAACAGTCTTACTCAGCTGGGAAATTAACCATTCAAGAGCCATCTGGGTGGCACTTGATGTACAAGAACTTGGTGACTAGCTTGTTTTCGGTGATTTGGTCCAGAAGTAGTAGCATTTCTAAACAAACAGAAAATGAATCAACGTCTTTCACGATAAGTAGCAGCACTTCTACTCTTCCTGGTTCAATGTCCTTTCTTTCTCTCCATGGTCAACTGTTAGTTTTGGAAAATAGAAATCAACATCTCAGTAACGTCCCATGCCAACATGCTTCTTTCATCCTTTGACAAAGGGTCACCTGGACTCAAAATGTGAGCTCTTTTCTCTCCCGACAGATGCTGCCAGACCTGCTGAGATTTCCCAGCATTTTCTCTTTTGCTTCATTCATCCCACTGGCTATTAGAAAAGTTGAAAGAAAATTCTATGGCAGGACAATCGCAGTTTAATGATGAATACCTGAAGTCCATGTGGACTGCATGCAGGCATGTGGACTGCTAGCCTTAATTGATGGTGTACTTTGTCATTTCCATTTGCCTCCCCCACCAACACCCCAATTCCACCCATATCATTGAAATAAACACATTTCAATAGGCCTTCTTGATTGAGAGCTTAGGTGGCATGTCAGCAGCCTTTAAGGCTGCATCTCAAAAGGCAAGGTCAAGAGTGAAACTATCGCTTCAGGAAATCAGAATTACGTTCCATTCAAGATGAAGAAATCATGATCTACCTAGCTGGGACCAGTGCCACCCACCACCCTCTTTCTTTCTCCCCAATTATGAAGATTGCCACTCATTACAGACAAAGGTGCTGGAGGGCTGTATTTTACCCATTCAATTGCACCCTCAGTGATCTACAACAGGCTCAGTATTCATTGGTTGGCTACTCAGTGAATGGAGAGATCCTCACCAGGCCTCAGTATACATACAATATAAACAATTATATCCGTGTCCCCGGAATAGGATCTAGAGTGGGACCATTGGATGCTTTCACGCTAACCCAAAATTCAGACGGACAGAGGCCATTACTACCATCATTCTGGAAAGCCAACCTTGGTGAGCAGCACGGTGGGGCAGTGGTTAGCACTGCCACCTCAGGGCGGCGAGGACCCGGGTTCGATCCCGGCTCAGGGTCACTGCCCGTGTGGAGTTTGCACATTCTCCCCGAATTTGCATTGGTCTCACCCCACAACCCAAAGATGTGCAGGGTAGGTGAACTGACCACGCTAAATTGCCATTTAATTGAAAAAAAAAGAATTGGGACTCTAAATTAATTTTTTTTTTAAAAAGCTAAAATTGGAAGACGAAGCAGAAATCATCCTGGTTTGTACAGTCAAAATCTTAACAGCACACGGCCTACTGGACTGTTTGAGGAGTAGCGCTCAGCGTTATGTTGTTCATTTAAAATGTATCGCAAGATTTTGTTCCACAGGATTACTGTACGACAGAATGTAGTACTGGACCACACAAACCAGGAATGTCCCACAGACACCAGGTAAATAATACAAATGACTTCAGATTCCCTGACCCAAAAAAAACCATCTGGCATGGCTGTTCTTGGTGTTACTGAGAGATAGCTGCTTTTATTTTATTATTTTTTTTGTTAAAATTTAGATTTTTTTTCCCCAATTAAGGGGCAATTTAGCGTGTCCAATCCACCTAACTTGCACATCCTTTGGTTGTGGGGGTGAAACCCACACCGACACGGGGAGAATGTGCAAACTCCACACGGACCGTGATCCAGGGCCAGGATTCGAACCCGGGTCCTCAGCGCTGTAGGCAGCAATGGTAACCATTGTGCCACATGCTGCCTGATACTGCATTTATGATACAGGATTGTGGTGGAAGATACACATTACAGGATAATCCTGAAGCAAAGACTCCATGAGTGAAGTAGTTTAAGTAGAATTCATGTCAACACAACTCTTGTCATGTCAAACTGTAAACCATCATATATGTTCAGTGGACATTATGCAGGGAGCAACATACAGGATCCAAACTTTGCAGGCGCAATGTCAATAGCAAAATTCTAGATAGCCCACCACAAATATAAGTGAAACACACTTGATGGCTGTGCACAAGGGAACAAGCTTTCCACCGGTATAAGACACAATCGTGCCGTACATGTATACATGCAACACCAAGATGCTGTGCCACAGAAATCAGGATCTGCCCAGTAGTTTTGCAAAAGAGCGACGTATACTTGCACGAGAAATCAATTGTAGAGATTTAGTGCACAGCTGACAATAGTCTCAGTGTAAGCTACACTCCTCACCTACTACAGTTTAGTGCAAATTCTTACCTGAACATCTCAGTAAGTTCTCCTTTAACCAGAGCAACAACGACTGGAAATCCAATACAGGCAGGTACCAGGTACAGCAGAGCAGGCTGACGATCAAAAACACAATATACTTTATAACCAGTGTGCCGGTCAAATATTAAGATTTAGAAAATAAAAATTCTTTAGCGAGTTTCTTTTTTTTGCTGCAAAACGACGGATGGGATTGCACAAAATATTTTCAGAGTGGATTCAATCATGCTTCTCCGTGCGGCAGGCAACATGATCATGTTCCACTACCTTGGAAAACGTATCTGTGTATTTGTAAATGATTTGGATTTTATTCCTCACTGTTGCTTCCTTTCTTCATGCAGTTCAATGTTCTCAGAACAGAAGGTTCTTTATCGGCACAGTGGCCTTTAAAATCAGTTTTCACCAGTAAATTCCTGGATAGTTTCTGGCGGGTGAAGCGGTAAAAAAAAAAACACTTTTTTTTTCTTCATTGAATTGGATTGTTTTATTATTACGTGTACCAAGGTACAGTGAAAAATATTTTTCTGCGAGCAGCTCAACAGATCATTAAGTACATGGGAAGAAGGGGGCAGCATGGTGGCACAGTGGTTAGCATTGCTGCCTACAGTGCTGAGGACCCGGGTTCAAATCCCGGCCCAGGGTCACGGTCCATGTGGAGTTTGCACATTCTCCCCGTGTCTGCGTGGGTTTCACCCCCACAACCCAAAAGATGTGCAGGTTAGGTGGATTGGCCATGCAAAATTGTCCCTTAATTGGAAAAAAAAATTGGGTACTCTAAATTTTTTATTTATTTATTTATTTTTTAAAAAAGTACATGGGAAGAAAAAGGAATTTTAAAAAACATAATAGGGCAACACAGGGTACACAATGTAACTACATAAATGCCAGCATCGGGTGAAGCATTCAGGAGTGTAGTATTAATCAGGTCAGCCCATACGAGGGTCGTTCAGTAGTCTGGTAACAGCGGGGAAGAAGCTGTTTTTGAATCTGTTTGTGCGTGTTCTCAGACATTTGTATCTCCTGCCCGATGGAAGAAGTTGGAAGAGTAAGCCGGGTGGGAGGGGTCTTTGATTATGGAGGTGTAGATGGAGTAAATGGATGGGAGGCGGGTTTGTGTAATGGACTGGGCTGTGTTCACAATTCTGAAGTTTCTTGCGGTCTTGGGCCCAGCAGTTGCCATACCAGGCTTTGCTGCAGCCAGATAGGATGCATCACAGCCTGCTAACAGGTAAGTTATGAATTATATCTCACCGAAAAGCGGAGCAGACTCAATAGGCCGAGTGGCCTACTTCTGCTCCTACATCTTATGGCCTGATGGTCTTGAGGGAGAAAATAAATCAGTAGCAGCATGTTGTGATAGATGAAGTTTGGAATATTTCATGGGAGGACAATGAAGTCAAAGTAAGCGACTAAGCAGCAACCAACATTGGTTGCAAAAGTTGCAATCTACCCAGTATAGGCAATGAGAATCAAAAAAACTACAAAATAGAAGACGATGAAGCACAACTCACCTGAGCATGTTTGAAAGTGTGCATTACATAAATAGTAAGTCCAAGACCAAAGATATAAGCCAAGAAGCTTGTGTAGAAGTATGTTCGACTATTCTTCTTCAAACTGGGCCAGAAGGTGGGAGAGAGAAAAAAAAAGACAGGTTGGTATTTCATGCATAATACCTTTCAGCAGAATTTTAATTTGGAAAGACATGATCATTCTGAATTTTCACTCAAGAATCTCCTCAGCACAACCTGCAGATGAAATAAAGAATAAACCGAATTTAAAATAAACCATAGATATTTTATGTCCTTGTATGCCGACTGCTATTCCCTCAGTGTACGGACAACAAATACAGCAATTTGCAGTTTAATCTGCAACTATTTCCCTCAGCAGCTTTGTACATTCACCCAAGAGCAAGACGGTTCCCACATGGTATCTGCAGTCATTGCCAAGCTTTGGCCAGGATGATCCTGCAATTGGCCTCAATGTTCCAGGTTTAAAAACAAAATTAAAGTGTGGGCGTCGCTGGGCAGCATTTAGTGCCCATCCCTAGTTCTTCTTTAGGATGGGAGGAAGAGAACAGAGAATGTCTGGTGCAAGTGAACAAAATGCAGGAATGAGGTCGAAAAGTCTCCCTGTTCAACATTCACCATCCTGTCTCACATGAGGAATAGGGAGATACCAGAAGGCACCATGCTACAGAAAATAAACCAATGTCTTCATGAACAGGATAGGAGGGGAGGTGGCCCTTTCCATTCTGTGAATTAGGAAAATAAAATTGCGCACGTGAAACTGAGGTGCACAAAGAGGCCAACTGTAGACAATGTGGTGTCTATATACTTAACATTTCCAACATTGTAAAAACCACAGAACATCAAGTAGCTAGATGATGCCATGGCACGTTTGAATACATTTTATTTTACACATAGAAACATTTCAATTCTAAAAAGTTACAGATTTGTAATTTCATAGTTAAAACATTATTACCATGGGCAACTTCTATCTCCTTGAAGTTGCAAACACCTTCCTTTAAACCTAAATTGGCCTTTTTAGTTCTACTACTTTATTTGTACAACAGTTTAATGTATGTTGTAGGAAAATTGTTAGAATCAATTATCAAGGACGTAACATCAGGACATGTGGAAAGCCAAAGGCGCTATCCATCAGAGACAGCATGGTTTTATGAAGGGAAATCACGTTTGACTAATTTGCTCGAGTTCTTCGAAGATCTAAAAAGCCCAGTGGATAATGGGTATCCTGTAGATGTAGTATATCTGGACTTTCGGAAGGCGTTTGATAAGGTGCCGAACAGAAGGTTAATTCTAGCTTGGATAGAAGATTGGCTGACGGACAGGAGACAAAGAGTTGGGATAAATGGGTCTTTTTCTGGATGGCAAGATGTAACTAGTGGGGTGCCACAGGGTTCAGTCATTGGGCCCCAGCCACTTACAATCTATATTAACGACTTGGATACAGGGACAGAGGTTCTATAGCCAAATTCGCAGATGACACAAAAATAGGTAGAACAGCAAGCTGCAATCAGGAAAAACGAACCTTACAAGTGGATATATAGATAGGTTAGGAGTGGGCCAAAATGTGGCAGATAAAGTTTAACGTGGACAAGTGTGAGGTCATACATTTTGGTCAAAAAAATGGAAAGACCAGAGCAGCACGATGGCACAGTGGGTTAGCCCTGCTGCCTCCAGGTTCAATCCTGGCTCTGGGTCACTGTCCGTGTGGAGTTTGCACATTCTCCCCGTGTCTGCGTGGGTTTCACCCCCACAACCCAAAGATGTGCAGGCTAGGTGGATTGGCCTCACTAAATTGCCCCTTAAGTGGAAAAAATGAATTGGGCACTATTAAGTTTATAAAAAAAAAAAATGGAAAGACAAGTTATCTAAACGGGGAGAGACTTCGGGGTGCTCCGATGCAGTCATAGAAAACGAGCATGCAGGTGCCGCAGGTAATAAGGAAAGCAAATGAAATATCGGTATGTATAGCCAAAGGAATGGAGTATAAAAGGTAAGGGAGTGTTGTTGCAACTATACACGGCATTGGTAAATTTGAGGAGTTAGACAGATTTTTAATTTGTAATGGGTTGAATGGTTATGAAGAATGGGCAGGATAGTGGAGTTGAGGCCAGGATAGGATCAGCCACGGTCACACTGACGGTAATTAGGCTCGGGAGGCTATATTGTCCACTCCTGCTCCTAGGTCACGTGTTTTAGAGAGGAGATGCCCTGGTTGATTTCGCAATCCAGCTCTTGGCCTGTAGCATTGTAGGTAACAGATAAGGGGCATAGAGCGGAGCACTCGATGGACTGAATGGCCTAATTCTTCTCCTATATTTTATGACCTTATGAATAACTGGCTGATTGTGAGGATTAACAATCCTAGTCCACTATCAACTCACAAATATAGGGCAAACTTCTTCCCTTATGTAAACAACCCAAGTGGAAGATTCTGGTTACATTCATTCATGTATTCAAGCAGCTTACCTCACATCAAAACGAAGCAGAAGAGCAATGAAGATGCCTAGGGTTAGATTAAAAATAGGATTAGATTAATCTCTAAATTAAATTGTAATGTGATTACAGTTAACTACAACCTTGGAAAGAACTTTGAACGGTCACCACTTATCCAGTGCGCCAATCTCTCTCTCAACATCAGCAAAACTAATGAGTCGGTCATTAACTTCAGGAAGCAAAGTATCGTACACACCCCAATGGTGCCGAGGGGGAGATTGTTGACAGCTTCAAATTCTTAGGTGTGCACATCAACAATCTGTCCTGGTCCACCCACTGTGAAGCTATGATCAAGAAAGCACACCAGCGCCTGTACTTCCCCAGGAAATTAAGGAATTTCGGCATTTCAACATGAACTCTTACCAATTTTTACAGATGCACAATAGAAAGCATCCCATCTGGCTGCATCACAGCCTGGTATGGCAAGTGCGCAGCCCAAGACCGTAAGAAACTATAGAGAGTTGTGAATACAACCCAGTCCATCACGCAAACCCGCCTTCCATCCATTGATTGGCCACACCTCTCGCTGCCTTGGGAAATTGGGCAGCATAATCAAAGACCCCTGGAATATTCTCTATTCCATTGGGCAGGAGACACAAAAGTCTGAAGAACACGTGCTAACAGATTCAAAACAGCTTCTTCGCCGCTGTTACCAGGTTCCTGAATGACCCTCTTATGGACTGACCTGATCTCTCCACCTCTCCACGCATACTGAGTACCACTACACTCCGTATGTTTCACCCGATGTCTATATATGTACTATGTGTATTTATCATATATCCTTTGTTCTTGATGTATGAAACAAACTGTCTGGACTGTAGACAATACTTTTCACTGTACCTCGGTACACATGACAGTAAATCAAAATCCATCACCACCAGACTTAAAGTACATAATGACCTCAGAGAAACCTGGGTGTTAAAGTAGGTTAAAGCAGTGTCCCCATTAGCCCCAACACACTTCTAACATGCTTGTTGCCGTTGACAGAGGGCGGCATGATGGCACTGTGGTTAGCACTGCGGCCTCACAGTACCAAGGACGCGGGTTCGATCCCGCCCTCGCTGTTCGTGTGGAGTTTGCACATAATCCCCCCAGTATTTGTGGGGATCTCGGGCAGCACAGTGGTTAGCACTGCAGCCTCACGGAGCCGAGGTCCCAGATTCGATCTTGGCTCTGGGTCACTGTCCTTGTGGAGTTTGCACATTCTCCCCGTGTCTGCGTGGGTTTTGCCCCCACAACCCAAAGATGTGCAGGACAGATGGATTGGTCACTCTTTTGAGGTCCACCAACAAAACAGAAGGAAACTAAACCAAACTGAGGGACAAAGAACAAAAAAGGGCCGCTCCTGTTACGGGCACTGCCCGAACAAAGATCGACGGAAACTTAAAAACATCAAATAAGAGTGCAGTTAAAGGGGGTCAATAAAGCACCCCAACCCCTGCGGTGCCCACCGGGCACGGAAGGCCTCGATGGTGCCCGTGAACACCGCATGTTCCCTTTCCAAGGACACTCCATCGCGAACGTAGCCGCGGAAAAGGGGCAGACAGTCTGGCCGGACGACCCTCTCGATTGCCCGCTGTCTGGACCTAGAAATGGCACACTTCGTCAGGCCAGGTTCACAAGGAGGTCCTCCGCCTTCCCCACCCCTCTCCGCAGACACAATGGTGAAGGATCAACATTACACACAACTGTGGAGAGCATTCAACCAAAACCAATCCTGCCATCACCTGATGCTTTCTTGTCACTGCCACAGGAATCACGGAACAGCATCAAGAAAAGAAATACACGACAATTTTCCCAGCCCCATTCTCCAGGAGAATAATCCTAACCAAGGCACAACTACTGCTGCTCCGATGGAATTAAAAGTACTTTTACATGGCTCACGCTACCAGAGTTGAACATAAATAATTACAGATGCGCAAGGGCATTTGGCCCCATTTTAAATTAGTTAATCTGAACAGATGTTAAAAGTCCCACCTTAGTTTCTTAAATTAGTTCATAGTTTTGATCTCCACTAAGCTACATTGAAGTCTTTCCCATCTATGGAGTACCCAATCTATGAAGAACCTTTTGATAAATAATCATAGAACACAGAACACACGGAATAGAGAGCCCTCCATCTGTGCCAACTTTTTGAAAGAGCTTTGCAGCTAGTCCCACTTCCCTATTTTCGTATCTGTGCAATATCCACGGACTCCTTAATGATCCTAATCCAATTTACAATTACTTTATATCATCTATTTAGCATCCTGCTTGGAGTCCAAGTGTGCTGATCGTTAGTGTATATTTTGAAATGCTCAGAATTTATTTTTATGTTTAATAAAGGTAATTTCCTTGTGGAAAAACTTCCTGAATTACTTTGTGTTAGTTCTCTCAGTTTAGTGAACTTGTCGGTTTAAAGTTTGTTGACATGCTGCTGGATTCTTCGGCCGCACCCTTCGCAAGATCACCACGGGTGGGACGGGGACCTCAGGCTGATCTCGGGTGGAAACTTCCGGTCACCAGGCAGGCACGGCTGAAGAATCCCTCCATGGCCCTGGTTATTTCCGGCTCCCAGACCATGTTAAACTTGAATTCTCCTAAAGCTCTTGTACACCAGACAGTGCTCCAAGTTCAAGGTGTTCATTTTCTGGGCATTAATAAGTACATAGGAAATAGAAGCAGGAAGAGGCCCTTCGGCCCTTCAAGCCTGCTCCTCCATTCATTAGGATCATGGCTGATAAATACCCTGATCCCACCTTCTCCCCCATATCCTTTGATCCCTTTAGCCCTGTATCTAATTCCTTCTTGAAATTACACACTGTTTTGGCCTCAACTACTTTGTGGTAGTGAATTCCACAGATTCACCACTCTCCGGGTTAAGAAATTTCTCCTCACCTCAGTCCTAAAAGATTTACGCCTTATCCTCAAACTATGACCCTAGTTCTGGACTCCCCACAAATGAGAACATTCTTTTTGAATCTACCCTGTCTAATCCTGTTAGAATTTTATAGGTTTCTATGCGATCCCCTCTCGCTCTTCAAAACTCCAATGAATATAATCCTGACCGACTTGGGGCTCTCCTCATATGACAGCCACGCCATCCCAGGAATCGGCCTGGTAAACCTTCGCTGCACTCCCTCCATAACAAGAACATCCTTCGTCAGATAAGGACACCAAAACTGCGCACAATACTCCCAGGTGTAGCCTCACCACCGCCCAATACAATTGCAGTAAAACATTCCTATTCCTATACTCAAATCCTCTCGCTATGAAGGCAAACACACCATTTGCCTTCTTTACTGCCCACTGTACCTCCGTGCTTACTTTCAGTGACTGATGCACCAGGACACCAAGGTCTCACCGATTATCCACCTCTCAATTTACACCATTCAAATAATAATCTGCCGTCCTATTTTTGCTCCCGAAGCAGATAACCTCACATTTATACTGCATCTGCCAGTGGAAGTTCTTCATAGATAATTAACCCAAATCCTTCACTCAAATCACGACAAGTGATATTTTTAGGAGCAAGGTGCCAAACACGTGGAAATACATCACAATTAAACTGTGGAGAAATACATACCTGTAGCTTGTTTGCCCAGTGGCATTTTTGGTTCCCAATCATTCACACACACACAGGCTCCCAATCAAGCCATAGATTCCGAAGTCTACCGCATAGAAGAGACGCTTTAGCCCATCGCCTCTCCACCAGTCTAAAACAATCACCTTACCCCATCGCTTTGCGGTCTTTTGGTGTAATGCCGGGATCTGGTATGTCTCTCTTGTGGGGACCATGAATTAGTTTGAATTTGAATTAATTTTTGGAGCAGGCAAGGAACTAGATTAGGGGTTTGCCCCTGTCCAACCACTTGAGCTTTGGCTTTGTAACTCTGATAAAGTAATAAAAAAACAAATCACCCAAGTATTCTAATTCCATTTTCCATCACTTGGCCCATATCCTTGTGTGTCTGGGTATCGCAAGTGCACATCTGAATACTTCTTCAATGTCATGAGGGTCTGTGCTGCTACTACCCTTTCAGGCAGTGGGTTCCAGACCTCCAACACCCTCTGGGTGAAAATGCTTTTCCTCACAGCCCCTCACCTTAAATGTATGCACACTGGTCATTGATCCTTCCACCAAGAGGGAAAAGTTTATTTTTTATACTCCATCTATGCCCCTCAATTTTATATACATCAATCATGCCCCCCCCCCCCCCTCAATATCCTCTGCTCCAAGTCATCCCAGTCTATCCAATCTCTCTTCATTGCTAAAACTCTCCTTTGCACCCTTTTTTCCCCCCTTAAAAAACTTGTAAAGCAACTTAGTATTTTTCCTTTTACTTGCCAGGATCCATTGATTTTTGCTTTTTACTCCTAATTCAAATTCCCTCTTGCACATTCTCTACTGTTTTGAGCCCTCTATCTGCCACAAGCCTCCTTTCTTCTCCTTATCCAATGTTTTATATATATATACCCCATCATCACCGATTTGTTGGTCCCACCCATTTTCTTGATTGGAGGCCCTATACATAGATTTACATAGAATTTACAGTGCAGAAGGAGGCCATTCGGCCCATCGAGTCTGCATCGGCTCTTGGAAAGAGCACCGTACCCAAGGTTAACACCTCCACCCTATCCCATAACCCAGCAACCCCACCCAACACTAAGGGCAATTTTGGACACTAAGGGCAATTTAGCATGGCCAGTCCACCTAACCTGCACATCTTTGGACTGTGGGAGGAAACCGGAGCACCCGGAGGAAACCCACACAGACACGGGGAGAACGTGCAGACTCCGCACAGACAGTGACCCAAGCCGGAATCGAACCTGGGACATATCTGCCCTTCTATTTCTTTTGGACTGTTAGGGGGTCTATAAAACACCCAGCAATGTGATTGCTCCATTTTGATCTTTGTTCTACCCATATGGCTTCATTTAAACAGCTTCCCAAGATGTCATCCCTCTTTACTGCTGCACTTTATCCCCTAAAAAAACCCCTCCTCTTTCACCGCCTTCCCAGTCTTGTCTGAAGATCCTATATACTGGAATATTGAGCTGCCAATCCTGCTCCTCTCTCAACAATGTCTCAGTGACAGAAACGACATCAAACCCCCATGTTTTAATTTCTGCCCTCAACTCATCCGCCTTGTTCTTCAGGCTCCTTGTACTAAGTTAAATAGCATCCAATCTTGCCAAACTCCCTTGTGACTTAACTGGTCTAGCAATTCTACACCATCCTGAATCACTTGATGTCTCTTCTCATTTTGTCTGTTCATCTTTCCCTGCTGAACCTTCTCTCAGGATCCCAGGCCCTTGCCAAGTAATGTTTTCATTTAAAAATTCTCATTCTGTCTTTCAATTTCCTCCACTACATTACCCTTCCCTATATCGATAATCTTCTCCAACCCCACAACACTCCAATATATCTGCGCTCATCTAATTCTGGCCTCTTATGCATGTATTTCCAATTACAATTGCTCCACCCCAAATCTTCAGTAGCATAGTCCCCAAAGCTCTGGAATCCATCCCGACAACTCACTACCTGGCTTTCCTTCTTGAAAACACTCCTAAAACATATCTTGTTGGTCATCTGACTTGTGACTCAGTATGATAATTTGCCTTGCGATGCTCCTGTAAAACATCTTGGGATATTTTATTATGTTGAAGGTGCTATATAAATACAAGTTGCTCTCAGGTGGCCCAGTGGTTAGCACTGCTGCCTCATGGCACCGAGGACCCAGTTCGATCCCGGCCCCGGGTGAGTGCCTGAGTGGAATTTCATCTCCTCCCCTCGTCCACATGGGTTTCACCCCCACTACCCAAAGGTGTGCAGGGTAGGTGGATTGCCCACGCTCTATTGCGACTTAAATGGAAAGAAAGAATTGGGCACTTTAAATTTTAATAAAAGTTTTTTAAAAAACAAATACAAGTTGCTTTTGACTATATAGAATACAACTCTCGTCCAATAGTGCTGCACACCCATATCGGCTGCACACCTCATCGGCCTTTCGAGTTTTTGAAGCTGCAAAATCCTCGACTTGTTTGCATTCTTCCATTGCTTTGAGAGGCAAGGCACCAGATCAAGACCTTTGGGAAAATTTTAAAAATGGAAGTGGATTTCTACAAACATTAAGCTCTTAATCAACTTGTCAAACAATCCTGGTGTGAGCAGGCTCTCACTTGTTCGTTTCCACTTGTGAGACACAGAACCAATCAATATCAGTGTTCCAACATCAACCAGGAAACTACCTAAAGAGCCACTGATATCAGCAAGATTTCTGGGTAGCCCAAGTTGACTAGGCTTCTCCCTTCTAGTGGGAAGAACTGCACCCTAGAATACTGTGCATTAGCACATCTCAAACCGAATTCAATCCAATAGAAATTTGTCCTGAATACTGCCCATGTCTGTTGCACTACCATTATCCAGTTACTGCAATGCTGAACACACTTACTCCCATCCAACCAACTCACCAAGGACTCATACCTGCGCAGAACATTCAAATGAAAAGTTCTTTAGAATGGAGATTGGAAAGATTACATAAGAATGAAGCGCAGAAACTGATCATTCCAGCTAACTGGTCCATGCTCCATGTGAACCTCCTCCCAACTCCTTTTAACTCTGTTCTGCCAGCAGAATCCTCTATTCCTTTTGCTCTTATTATCTAGCTTCCCCCTAAATGCAACTATACTATTTGTTTTCAGTACTCCTGTGGCAGCAGGTTCCACATACCCCTTCCCTACATCTACTCTTATTAAGCTTCTTCAGAATCTAAAAGACCTCTATTAGATCATCCCTCACCCTTCATTTCCTAGAAAGAAAAGCATCCCAAACCGGTTTAATCGATCTTGACAACTATAATCTCTCAATTCTGGTACCATGCTTTACAGTGGTATTAAATAGATCCAATAGATCATCTGGATACTCTTATGCAGATGTGCATTACAGAACACTTTTTTCAAACCCAGTGTTGCCAACATCAAGCAGCGCAAGCTAAACATAGTCTTGCACCTTTCTTTAATACTCTCCCAAGTCACAATGGCAATTGTCTCCCAAGTCACAATATCTCAAAATGGCAGTCTAATTGTTTCCAGAAAACCATGCGCGACTTGGAAGCTGCTGCAGAAATACAAAATCCTTCAAGCTCATGCAGTAAAACTGAGAGAGGCTTGTCTGCGTGGGTTTCACCCCTACAACCCAAAGATGTGCAGGTTAGGTAGATTGGGCACACTAAATTGCCTCTTAATTGGAAAAATAATAAATAATTGGATACTCTAAATTTATTTTTTTTAAATTGAGAGGCTTGACACTAGGTGCTTGATCCGGAAGACTAAAGAAACACTTCAGCTGGGAACACAGTGCACATATATACTCCCTCACTGAGATTCATTCTCTTACCTGGAATGACGATATCCCCCAAGCCGAGCATTGCAAAGTTATTGGCTGCAAGTCCTTTCTCGAGAATATCTTGAGGGAAAACCACTAAAACAAAAAGGATTAAAATCAGAGAGGAAAGAGGCAAAAACATTTCCATCAAATTTTCAGTTCGGGTTACAGCACAGGAAAGGGAGTGTTGGGAGAAAGAAACAATCATGCGTTCAAATAGAAAAAAAATAGACATGCATTTATATATCTCTTTTTACAACCACTGGATGTCACAAAGTACTTACCCGCCAATTAAGCACTATTGAAGTGAAGTTACTATTGTAGAAAACATGGTAACCAACCCCAAGCAGTAATGCAATATTGACAAGGTAACATATTTGTGATGTTGATTGAGGAATTAATGAACATCAGATAACGCCCCTGCTCTACTTTGAAAATAGTACCATGTAATCTTTTACATTCACCTGAACATTCACCTGAATGTGGCCTTGGTTTAATGTCTCACCTGAACGATTTACATAGAATTTACAGTGCAGAAGGAGGCCATTTGGCCCATCGAGTCTGCACCGGCTCTTGGAAAGAGCACCCTACTCCCTACCCAAGGTCAACACCTCCACCCTATCCCCATAACTCAGTAACCCCACCCAACACAAGGGCAATTTTGGTCACTAAGGGCAATTTATCTGGGCCAATCCACCTAACCCGCACATCTTTGGACTGTGGGAGGAAACCGGAGCACCCGGAGGAAACCCACGCACACACAGGCAGGATGTGCAGACTCCGCACAGACAGTGACCCAAGCCGGAATCGAACCTGGGACCCTGGAGCTGTGAAGTGATTGTGCTATCCACAATGCTACCGTGCTGCCCTCATCTATAACGATGGAGCAACTAACTGTGTAACACTCCCTCAGTACTGCACTGGAATGACAGCCTCGAGTTTTGTGCTCTGCAGTGGAACTGGAATGCAGAAACTGGTTACTTCAAAGCGGGACTGCAACCAACTCAGCCATGGGTGACATGGAGGGAAAATCTAGGTTTCCCCAATAGCTATTCAGTGACCCTGCTAGAAAATGTACTGATGCAAATGATTTTCTCCTCCACCCCCATTGCAAACAAATAGTCTGCCAACATTGACCGCTTTACACTCCTGTGCCAGAATGTATAAACACAGAGCAGCTGGGGTGTCCTGCAGCCATACAAGAGGAAAGTTTACTTTCGTACCTCTCATTCCAATTCGTGCTGTGCACAGTGATACTGCACAACCACAGGCCATCTGGAATCCAACCACCAGCCAGGGCAATAACATGCATTTTGCTGACGGTTTCTAATTCTGCTCTCCAACGGCTATATTGGTAAGCAGCAGGATACCAGCTCAGCCAAACTGATCAAAAACAAAATCGGTTTATAAACTCCCCTCCCCTTTGGAGGCAGTAGAAGACAGGGATATACATCATATATATTTATTTTAAAAGCTTGGAATATACCAAATGTAAAAAGAA